>NW_024882618.1:0-223597 GCF_019059575.1 Amphibalanus amphitrite | reverse complement strand
GGTGGCACCCGCGGCACGTGCGACTGACGTGCACCGTGCAAATATGCACCGTGCACTATGCAGTTTGCACGGCAGTATCGCCTGCTGCGGACGCACTGTATGAAAAATGGCCTCTGGAGCGTGACCTAGCTACTCTGGTTTGCAAGACACGGCCAGGGTCTAAACGGCACTCGGACAGGCGACTGGTTATAGCCTATAGGGGCAGTGCAGTTATGAAATAGCACCGCATGATGAGGGCTGGGCAGTTACTAATGGAATAACTCATCGCATTATCCATGGTATGCCCTTTTGGATAACTTAGAACGAGGCTAAAAACTAACCAATTGCACCATGGGCTATGAGTGCAATGGCGTCTCAACTCGTTCAAAAGAACGCATTAGTTAGTACCTTAGCTAACAGAAACCATGTAATTTGAAGGACTGAAAACACAGCTAATCTATACCAAGATTGTTCCTGTTTCCTACATTATCCGCGTTGGATTTTCTCAGAGCAGCATTGCTCACAAAGATCTAGGTATTCCGGAATCCTGAATTCCTGAATCAGCAAATTGTCTAGCCAGGGGTATGAGTCAAAACCCGCGTCACTCATGAGCAGACTATGTTAATCTGTCGATATAATCTGTACCGAGGCGACTTCCCGTCGCCTACTGACTGAGCGTATAGCCGGAGGGGACCAGGAGATAACCCCAGCCCCACCCGATCCCCAGACTGCTACCTCTGAATAATCGCCCAGTTCCGCGCAAAACCCTCATAACCGTATCGAGGCTGTTCCATAACATGACACATAACTCTCGGTGTGGCCGCTCTCCGGCGCTCGCCGGTCGGACTGATAGGATCAGAGTGGAGCGGCGGGAACTCGGTTCAGACCGCTCTGCAGTGACTAATCCGTCTCGGAGGCCGCCTAGAGCCGCGGATTACCGCCCGGCGGACCAGGGAGGCAGCGGCGGGTCGCGTGCAGTGAGTTTTATGGCACTGCACGAGGAGCAGGGCCACAATAGAGCAGGTTTGGGCGAACAGGGAGACAGCGCGGGCGGTGGTCGGTGCAGCTGAATTTTACGGCACTGCTGCGCTATAGGGAGCAGGGGCATATCAGACTTCAGCAGCATTGCAAAGATAAGAATGAGGCAGCCAGAAACCCGGTCAGAATCTGTGCCTGGTAAGTACGTGCACTGTGTATATAATATCTGACCTGTTATGTGCACTGTGCAGCGGCTGCCGTTCGCACATCAATCAGATCAGTGGGTCACCATACATTTGCCCTATCTATCGTTTCTCTTCGCGAAGCTGGATCGGCAGCATGACCTCTTCAGCGCTTATCTGATGTTATGACGTAAAGTAATAAAATCGACAAGCTGAAACTATGCCGGAAGGGTCTGAACTTAGTAATTCAAAATATTCAATGAACATTTTGAATTACTAAGTTCAGAGCCTTCCGGCATTCAAATTCAAAATACTCAATGAAATACTATCTGACTAACTGCAGCGCGAGCATTCCTCTCTTAAATACCGATTCAATCTGTGTTTTCCCTGACCGCCCGCCCTGGAGGAAGTATCCTCTGACTGGCTAGCTCAGGTAGTTGTTCAGATCCGGCTCTGGAGACTGGAAGCTGAAAGTCGGCGCCCTCGCCTTCTCTTGTGATCTACCGCGCTACATACCACCCATCATGTCTGCAAGAGCCGGTTACACTTCCTCCCTCCTCCACACATCACAGGCGAGTGCCGTGTATCGTATCGGCCTTCCGGGTTTCAATTAGCATCAGATACGGGGCCGAACCGGGGGCGGTGTGACCTCCGGCGGCCGACCAGTCATAAAACCGCCGACGGCCGCCATACAGACATTGTATGATGATGAGGCATCGATCAGCGCTGTGCTAAGTGCGCGGATTAGCATCCGCCGTTTTTGCTCCGGTGGCGCCGATTCAGTGAGACAATGAGATGAGTGATGGCGCACGCAAGAAGGAATGTATCTTCCGTCATCGATTGAGATGCACGGTGAGGGGTAAGGTAGCGGACATCTAAATAAGGTGAAAAAGATCTGGTGATATCCATCATGCTCGCGTGGTCGAACTAGTTACGAAAAAGGCTTCGTTAACAGCAGCATGCAAATAGGGCCAATTCATCACCTTTGAGTGTCAGAATCAATTACTACCAGCATTAAATGATAGCGTCTGAGCATCGCGTTTATCTTCAGCTACAGAAGCATGTCAGTGAGAAGTGCTGACTTTCCAATCATGATGAACAGTTTTCATAGACTTTTAGAGTTGGAACACAAACTTCTCGGTTGATATATAACCCTGGTCAAATACGAGATCAAAGGTAAACATGAGATAATACGATCAATGCGTGACGGTAAGTGCAAACGATCGATATAGTTAATTCCAAATTGCACTTCACCAGAACACCGGCCACCGGGACCTCATTTCGCTTATCGAAGCAGCTGGATCTCGTGCAGTCTGGCCGTCTGACCCCTCTGGCTTTCATCATCTCTCGTCTCGTGGAAGGTGCCTGCTCGCGACAGGCCGGGTCGCCGCCCCCTACACAAAGAGACCAGCTGGACGGCTATCGATCGCACTAGCTCAGTGACGGAATTCAGTGCTGCAGGTCTGCCGGGCGCGGTCGTAAATCCCCCGGGCAGCCAACCGGACGGGCGCCCCGGTAAGAACAGAACATGGTTACTGACAGCTCATAGGGCACCGAGATAAATAATAGATATTGCCCGGGCAGGACAGGGCAGTCAAGAAAATTAGCAAAACTATACCTTTTCCTTGGATCATTGAGTAGTGTGTCATGTCAGAGCACTATGTACAGTTGGTTACTGTCAAGAGTAATGATGCTGACCGCTGCCGAATGCGGCGTAGCAGCGGCGTCTGACTGACCTGTTTCCCCAGTCAACCTTGGCGGTGGCTCGGAGCCGCAGCTCGCGGGTCTGGTCCTGGGTGAGCGTTCCCGTGATGAGCTGACGCCGCCAGTCGAGCAGTTCGTGCATCACCTTCCACAGCGAGGACACCTCCTGGGTGTCGCGCTCCTGGGACGCAGAGAGAGATATGGTGACAGACGGTGAAACAGACGGATGACAGACGGCAATACGGTGACACAGTGGTAGAGAGACAGTATTATAGTGAGACAAGGATTCAATTGCACTGATGTAGAGACAAAGTGGCACATTAGCCCAGCGGCATGACATCTGCCTCCCCAACTCACTGATCTTTGATGTGAAAATGATGACTTAGGTAGTAGGTAAACCTGCAGTGTGCCCATTGGGAAGGACAAATCTAACGTATATCGTATCCCCTGGCACATGCAGCAGTGTCTTTCCGTTCTGTTCCCGCCCATATCGACCTTCATAGAGGATAATTGTCACTTTATCGTTCAGGTCAGTTCCACTTTCCAACTAATATCTGAATGACGTAATTATTTGAAAAACGTAGCTTCGATATGGACATGTTCGTACTGCGCACATTTGTATCCAACCGGTCATGCGCCACAGTGCATTAGCAGCGTGCTGTTGCACGGCTGCGGTTGCTAATGAGTGTCAGAGCAGCGGGTCTCGGGTGACGCCGGCCGCCCGCCACTGACACTGACACCGACACCGCCCGGCCGCCTGTCGCAGTCACTGAGCGGACACGGCTAATTAACCCTCTCCCCCCCCCCCCCGGCCGTCCGCGCAGCACGCGTCAACAGCGGCCCTACTGAACTGACCGATGACGTAACGGCCCACGCGCGCAGCGGCGCGACTGGTGTCGTGTGCGAGTGTGTTAATGAGTTAATTAGGCCTGTAGGGTGGAGTGGAGAGGGGTCGGTACTCACCAAGTAGAGCTGTTTCCAGCGGTGACTCCATTCTCGCAGTACTTGTGTCACCTCTGTGGCCACCTCATCCTCCGCCGGCAGCGGACGGTCCTGGGGTCTGTGAAGGAGAGAAGCGAGAAATGTCAGTCACAGACGCAGCCTACATCTTCGGTCCGTAGCGGACAGATCTGGGGACTGTGGGAGAGAGATAGGGGAAAGTCAGTCAGAGCAACTCCACGAAACCTGCCATCAATAAATAAAAAAATTACAACGAGGAAAACACATATCACATGGGCCAATCAAAGTTTCATAGCAAGTCTTGCAATCAAATCATCGACAATCACATGAAACAACCTCGATTAATTATACACTTCAACAGGTTAAAGTGAGCTGTCAGGGTATAAATGTCCATTGGCCTATCAAACATACCTACATGCAATGCAATGCATGTCATGAAAGTGCATGCTAGGCAAAGGTATGTTGCATACGCAACACCATCAATCATACCTATTTATTTCGCATGTCTTGTCATAGCCTTATAATTTGCCAGAAGCGCGTCTGTAATGACGACTTCCGCAGCTCAGGAGTGGTTGAAAGGCTCCGCCGACAAAGGCTATATTGCACCATACGGGAGTAGTGTCGCGGAGCTGAACAGAGCGCAGTTCACCGAGTATGCAGCCTTCGTGAGGGAAAGTGTGCACGCAGGTGTAAAACTATGTCCGAAAGGCGACCTCAGACGCTTTGTATTCTGCAGAGCATTGAGAACAGGACAGGGCGACTCGGGAAACTGGGGAGAGTGGATGTAACTCCACTCTTGTCCCCTGTCACTTTTACTCTCGATGGGATGAAATGGTCGAATGAAGAAAACGATAGAAAGACGGCTTTTTGACTATTCGATAAAACCAGCGCAACCTGAACGGGTTGGAAAAAAAAACATTATCGAAAGTATTTGTCAATTTATAACTCAAATGATGTTTACCTACGGTTTGGGCACAATATGCATAGCAATATGGCATCTGGAAAAGGGTCGAAGCATCACAATCCAAGACAAAAAAGCGTCTTAGTCGAAAAAAGCATCAGTTTTGTTTTACAGTATCATCCCAAAAACAATTAAGCGAATTAGAAATCCTCTGAAATTTAATTGATTGATATTTGCTGTTTGTTTTGTATTTACTGGTTATCGTTTTACACAAAAAATGGACAAAAAGCCTACAAACATAACTTAATTCGTATAAGCGGTAACAATGAGAGAGCACCAATGCAGCCTTTTATTGAGTCTGCTGATCTGATTTTGCCTGAACGTTCCAACGATCTAAAGTATGTAATAAAAGGTCTGCTACAGACGTAAGGTTCAGATGTAACTTTCCTGAATGATGGTGACCTCACCGGCTCGCTCTCAGAAATCAGCCCCTTCACTTATCAGTCACACCCTATCAGGTGAATCAAGTGACGTTACCACCGATCACTCATCGGTGAATCAGTCGACACAGCCTGGGACATGCGCCAGCGTCGCCTTCTGATTCCCTTACCTAGAACATTGCAAGTCACTTTGTCCGCGAGTTGAACTTGTCACTAACTCATGTGACCAGGTTGTAACATCAGGCATCAGCCACGTGACTGACCACTGTTGCAAAACGTCAGTCACGTGACATAATACTAATGGATGGCACCAGTCACTCGGCCAACTACTAGCGGCGAACATCTGCCACGTGACCGGCTACTGTTGAGGACACCTGTCACATTATCCCTCCTCCTCCACGCAGCCCTTCTCTCCTCCGACACGTTCCAGGCGGGACACGGATCTCGGATTTCAACCAGCGCACGGCGATCGGAAAGTGAAAGCTGTCTGACCGGGTGCAGCGGCTGGTTTGATCGGGTGACAAGACGGGCGACTAGACGGGCGACCTACGGGCGACCCTCACGCATAGCTGGCTCCGTACCGGCACAGACGGGGAGAGGGGGGGGGTATGACATAGCAGAGGAGCGAGCTTGTAGGACAACTTCGGAAAGCGAGCTGCGGTGTAAGACAGCTAGGCTGCACGGAGCGAACCCCATCGGAGGCTGCAGTCAAACCAGGAACGTTCGGTTAGAGTAGATCGAAAAGATAGCAGCTCTGACTCGCGTCAGAGCTCAGGAGAGAAAGAGACATGGTTTGAAAGTGAAAGGACTGCACGGAATATGCAGAAAATGGAGCAATGTGTTCCCAAAGGAATTGGCTTTAGGTCAGAAATGTTCCGGACAGCCAGTGAATCATGTATCGAAGCTTGCAGCTGAGAGACAAGCGAGCTTTCTTCGCGTTGACAACGTCGTCAACTGTCTCGACAGCTGAGCGTGTAGGCACTTGGCAACGCACTGCGGTTTAATCATTCTTCCTGGAATGTCACAAAATATCTCGTTCTCCCTCACCTCCCTCCCTCTCCCTCTCTCTCTCTCTCTCTCTCTCTCTCTCTCTCTCTCTCTCTCTCTCTCTCTCTCTCTCTCTCTCTCTCTCTCTCTCTCTCTCTCTCTCTCTCCCCTCCTCCCCTCGTAGACGCTACCTTTCTCAGCATCCCTGTCAGCTGCGTGCTCGGGTCCCAGCAGCCACCCGACAGCACCCCCTCCGTTCAAAGCACATCCGGTGTCGACGGCACGTGCTGCCGGGGGAGGGAGGGTCCAGCGAAGGGAGGGTCTAACGGAAGGGCGGACAGAGCCGCCTCTGTTTACCCCCGTCCGAACCGGCCGCTGTGACAGACTGTTTATGTGTGTGTGTGCGCCCCGGGATCTGGAACCTGCAGCCTTTCGGACGCTCATCAGCCCGAGCTGCCGGGAGGACATCCAGAGACCTGCAGGGCCGGTATGGTATAGATGCCAACGAGCCTGTAATGACTTATCTGTAGGCAGCTGATGTATTCCCAAAATGACCTAGTTCAAGGATTTAAGGTGGAGTAATTTCCTGAAACTTGCAGTGAACAGTTTCATTTACATAAACCCCTTGCTGGCACGTGCACGAAAAAGACACCATCCCAGCGAAAAAGTAATCATCCTTTGTTGATTGACCTGCTCGGCTTCTCTAAAGCGTGCTTTAGAAAATAGCTCATGCGTCTGACACAGCTGTCCTTGAATAGGTAATAGGCAGCAAAGTGAACGGCCAAGACATGTCTGCACACAGCCCAGTTCCCGTGAGTGCCTAAATATGCATAGAACGAAGGGCGCTGACGACTGAGAGGCGCCTGCTTACGAGTATGTTTGCAGTCCATTTTAGGAGAAACACTCTAAGCCATAGACGCATGATTGAAATCAGCTGTCGAAGGAGGCTCCGCCCTGCTGTCCAGAATCCAGAGACCTAGTCCTAGCGAGGCGCTGCGGAGGTCTTTGGACCTCCCGGGACCAGGTCCTCCCAGATCCTCCCACCTCCAGCGCGCTTGAGGCCGTGGGTCGTCTCGCTGCCCCTCTCAGGCGCGACTCCTGTGCCTGCCTACTGGGAACGGCCGCTCTGTATTCCGGCAGCGGAGTCGTCGGGCCACAGATGGAGTTCCGAGCCGCCTGCCAACATGGGGCTCTGCATACACAGCGCTGGTGAGGTGACCTATGAGCACTGCCGACCGTGTGTAGCATACTGCCCCTGCTGGGATCGGTGGATCGGGGTCGGACCATTGCTCCACTGGACTAGAGGACCAGGGTCAGGCCAACGTTGCACTGGATCAGTGTACCGGGGCAGGACCATTGAAACGGGGCAGGACCAGTGAAACGGGGCTGGACCACACTGCACGGGACCGGGGACCACACCACCGCTGCACTGGAAACCATGCATCGCGAAACAGGGACATGCTGGACTGGGCCTGCAGTGGATCGGGCAGGACCACCTCAGGGAACAAATAGACCGGGGCAGGACAGCATCGGAGGAACGTTCTGGTGACCAGCGACAGGTCTTCTATCAGTCCATTCCGCTTCGTTTTGCAAAAAAAAAAACGGAGTCTGTCTCGTTGTCGAGACATTGCCTCTGCCCTGTAGGCAGTGATGAACGCACACCTGAGTCACCTGTCGACTCACTCGGTCATTGTTCCCTGTCTGTGTGGGACCAGTTGGTGACACACTCTCCGTCCCGGAAGGTCAACACGTCACTCATCTGACATAGCCGGACCTCCCCACGGGGGACCGACCCGGTGCGGCGCTGAGACGCAGTGGGTGGAGAAACATACAGGGCATGTTGTCACTAGAGCAAAGTGTTTGTTCGCTACACTGGATGGGTGATGCCATTTCATTCCTTGCATTGCCGACTCGCCAAATGGAATCCCCCGCACTCTGAGCAATGGATAGGGTTGTTTAGCAATGGGTGGCCATTATAAATAATTCAATAGAGGATGAGGTCATGGTTTACGTACCGTCATTTCCGCTGCCGGCTGCGTTCATGGTTTGCACAGCAACACGCCTTAGTGCCTGGGGTGTGTATATAATTGGGTCAGGCTGCAGGCGTGTTTGTGTTGCAGAGACCAGAGTGCGAGTCCAGAAACAGAGACCGGGGAACCGGAAGCCATAGACGGAGACGGAGACATGAGATGGAGATAGGCAGAGACAGATACAGGTAAACAGAGGCAAGGACAGAGACAGAGACAGAGACGGGAGAGACCGACGCATGTATTCGTCTCCAAGTGGCGTGTCAGCTGTTGTGCCGACGCTTCAATTGTCGCCGTTTTCTACTCGAGTCTCGATCGGCGAACCGTGCCGCGAGTCGGACCGGATATTGAATCACCGCCCGTGATTACATAATATACGATATCACGCTACAGGAACTACGCCGATCGTGTCAATTATGGCGGGGGAATCCGGGCAATAGCTTATCTCATTGCCGGTGTTAGGCAGGAGTCTGCAGGAGCTGCCTGCAGGAGTCTCAAAACCATCGCGTTCTAGCTTAACTCACCCGTCGCTGTCCGGCCTGCTGCGTTTGACGCGGACATAGCTGGCGGGGAAGATGCCCCTCTGGTGTCTGTTCCTGGCCGTATAACCGCGGTACCAGCCGCCACTCTCCTCCAGAATGTGCACTGTGTCGCCGACGGTTAGAGGCAGGCCGTGGCGGACGCAGCCCGGCCATCCGTACACCGCTGAAACAGAGGGACAACCGTCAAAGGGGCGAAATACCACAGCCTGCCCACCCCTACACCGCTGAAACAGAGGGGCAGCCGTCAGAGGGACGAAATAGACAGCCCATGGCTGCCCATATCAAAGTTGAAACACGGAGAGATGCCTAACCGTCAGAGGGACAAAGTAGCACAGCCTGGCCAGTCATAGACCGCTGATCCATGCGGAAACATGCGTCAACTAGAGAGGCGAAATATCAAGCCTGCCCACCCGCACACCACTGAAACACAGGGACTGGGGACGACGGTCAGACTGATGGCGTCAAACGGACGCAGCCATGCCACTCACACTCCGCTGAAAGATACATATGCGCCCGTCAGACGGACAAACTGAATAGGAAGATAAATGGCCGGTCAGCCCAGTGAAGTATACGATAGTCACGTATACGGTTCTCCATCTCCGCTCCCAGCCGCCGCCTGCCGCGTTCCTACTGCAGCGTATCACTGCAAAACAGGCCTGGTGCCTGTGATAAATCAGACCCTACTGACCACCAGCAGTCACAGACAGTCACAGAAGGCACCAAGACAGAGCCATGGACGAGGTGCCTCGCCGTAGTGATGTCCGGAACATGCTGAGACTCTGGACATGGGCGAGAGGCCGCTGACACCGGCTGATGTCCCCAGACATGGACATTGGACAAGACATGGTATGACAGCTGCAGACATGGGCATGACACCAGACACGCCCTCCCCCCCCCCACCCCCCACCCCCACCTCGGCCGAGGAGTGCAGCACGGAGTGACACACACCTCAGCTTCAGAGGCTGTGTTGGAGATGACAGGAGACAGTCACAGAGCCTAAGGTACAGGTCACGGGTCATACAACGCCTCCACTGCCCCCTTTTACAACTTGAACTCACAAGTCGTGATGCACGGTGGCACAGGTAGAGGTGGTGACAGCACAGCCCGCGAAAGGAAAGGAAAAGGGAGAGTGGCCGCCGGCCCCGCTGCAACCACAGACATCTGTGAGCTGATAACGCTGCACGCTCGGCGGCGTGGCGATCCCGGCCGCGGCGTCCGCCAGCCGTGCGTTTCCCTGCTCGCTAGGACCGACAGCACGGTCCGAGAACTGGTCTACTCCAGAGCAGAGCGTCCTCCGTGCCGGTTTTGTTTATCACACACCCACCGTCGAGCTCGGTGACACTAACGGGCCGGAAACGGCGCGGAATGCCACTCCTTCGCCTCATCCCCGTCAGCGCGGTGACGCATCAGGAGCGTACGGGGGATGGAGCCATTTGTCATTCCCTAAATACATGGCCTTTTGACCCCACGTGGGGCACGCACTCAGGAGAAACGCCTACTGAACGCTGGGATCCGACTGGCAATGTGGACGTTGGGTCTTGACACATACCGTGGAGAGCGCTGGACGGTAAACGTTGAACGGTAGAAGGTAGACGGTAGACGATAGATGGTGGATGGTGGATGGTGGATGGCAGACGGTAGACGGTAGACGGTAGAAGGTAGACGGTGGACGGTAGACGGTAGAAGGAAGACGGTGGACGGTAGACGGTAGACGGTGGACGGTGGTGGTGAACGGTGGACGGTGGACGGTAGACGGTGGGTGGTGGGTGGTGGACGGTAGACGGTGGACGGTGGTGGTGAACGGTGGACGGTGGACGGTAGACGGTGGGTGGTGGACGGTAGACGGTGAACGGTGGGCGGTAGACGGTGGACGGTGGACGGTGGTCGCAGGGTGATGAACTGTGGGCATCGACCACTGGACGATGAGCGGTAGACCATGCATAAGGCGATTGGCGGTGGTAGGTGACTGACTGATAAGCTGACTGATAATACCTCGCAGATATGCGGATGCCTCATGGGAAAAGGTTACCGTAAGACCTTTCGGAAAGGTCAGCTGAAGGATTATGGAAAAAGCTAATCCGGTGGGGGAAGGGCATGCTACGCGTGGTGGGCGGTAGACTGCTGGCGATGGGCGGTGGGCGGACCGATGATGATGCACCTCCACCCTTGCAAGGCCAACAGGCTATAACCCAGTCTGGCCCAGTCGGGACCGACCCGTCCAGTGGGTGTCTGGTCAGGTACCCCACCCCACCTCCACCGGGGCAGGGCCGGGTCAGCCCAGTGAGGTCACGGAGGGTGGAGTGGGCCGGTCGGTGCCGCTCCACCCGACTAGCGGCCACGGTCGAGCTGCAACACTCACAACGCGGCGGTACCCGACCAGAGGAAAACGGAGAGAGGTAGACTAGCGGAGCGGCGGGGAGGGGGAATGGGAGAGAAGGAATGGGGAGAGAAAAGACGGGAGATGGGAAATAAAGAAAGAAAGACACAGAGAAGGAGAAGAAAGAAGAAAAGAAGGAAGGGAGAAGGAAAGATGGGGAGAGAGGAGCCCGACAGAAAAGACCGAGCAGACTTGGTTGATGGGAAGTCATCGAGGAATCGCATAGTCAGTTGTGGGACTGGAAAAAACTAGAATGCGCAAGGAAGCGCTAGGCGTAATAATACACAGGTAATTTCACGCTCCCGTTGATAGCCGTCATGCCCCCAAGCCCGCGGCGCACTCACTACCGTCACCCATCCGTTCCGTTCCGTTTCATATCCGGAGTTGGGGCAGGTCCGAGCTGCCGACCGGCCACCCTACCGGAAGAACCGCGCGTCGCTGTGCCCGCCCAGCGGCCAGGAACCGTTCCAGCGACAAAGAAGGCTGTCCGCTAGTCCAGGACTAGTGCCGGCCACTGGCGGTATTTCCGCTGGTGGGTGCACTGGGCAGTGGGCACCCAGCGTGGGTGCACTGAGCACCCAGCGTGGTGTATCGCTCGTCCGTCAGTGTCACAATGGCAGGTGAATGCAGAGGGTGCTTTGGAGGAACGTCGTGACAGCACGCCGGTAAAGTGGACACTTCCGGACCGCGGAAAATGGAGGGAGAGCGGATAGAGGGAGAGGGAGAGAGAGAGAGAGACAGCGAGAGAGAGAGGGAGAGAGAGATGTAGGAGGAAGCGTGCGAGCGCCCAATAAGCGTAATTATCCAATAAGCGACCAGAGGTTCTCTCAATGGACTTGATGAACGACTCTGAAGGACCGTGATTGCTTACAGGGAAACAAGAAAAGTGGAGTTCTAACCGCGGACGTATAGGAACACGTAACTCGACACGTGAGGAAGTGAGCCAGTTCAATGGACTGACGATCTTGCAGTAAGCGAGAAATGTATAGGTGCGGAGTGCGGGCTAAAACTATTTGTTTAATGTTCATGACTCATTGACTCATGTCCTTGCCAACCAGCGGGCATTATTCTGCGCTGCGCAATGATCCTGTATCCTTCCATCGCTAGTATACACCCAATCTGATTCTTCAGTCTTCACCCTGTCTGCGGCCCTCATGGCCCCTGCAGCCTTCTTGCACCCCTTCTGCACTCCTGCAGCGCTGGGTGCCCCGGCTGCACCCGCGTGGTCCCTGTCACCAGCACTTCACCACAAATAGTCGCGGCAATTTGGGCCGAATAAGCCTCATCGTGCCGCACATCCTCGAGTTGCGAATGTCGACACAAACACTGACAAACGCCGACACAAACAGTTGTCCGTACACGCACAAACATCCGTCGGACAGCGACCAGACATCCCACTGACATCGCTCCAACATCAGAGCAGTGAAAGTCACTCCCAACATCAGCCAAGTGATTATCAAACATTCTTACATGGTGTGTCGTTTCGGGAACTAGCGAATGAAGTTTAGTACCGCCGTTCACCGGTGGATGGCGCTAGCTGGTAGTTTCGGCGAAAACTCCGTCTGAGATGTTTGAAGGCTTCCCTTAATCCCTTGTTCAAACATGGACCCCGTCAGCCCGGCAGAGGTATTTGTCCAGTGTACACCGCACCTGAGGACGGGTCAGCTGAGGGAGGGAGTCACTATTGTGACCTGTGGAATGTCGCGCCGGTCGGGGGACGGGGTCGGGAGGAGGGGAGGGGGGAGGCAGCGCCGTTCTTGCGGTGACGGGCTGGCTTGTCGCCTGGCTACGCTCAGTCGGCGAGGCGCTGTGTATGACCCGGGAGCAGCTGAGAGTCCATATAGACAATTGGCCTATGGTCCTAAATGGACATGTTTTATATTTTATGGTCCTAAATGGACCATAAAACATGTGTCACCTGACCGACGCATGGTATAATATTTCCGTGACCTGTGATGACCTGACCCTGACCTGAAAATCAAAGTACAAGTTCGGTACCCTCAGGGTATCTAGAGCATCTGTTCACGAGTGTGTAAACCAAAAACGAGCCTAATCTGACTTGTACGACGGCGGCCAGAGCCCAAAATGTGAACAAGCCAAAATGCTAATAATTTTACTTTGACCTGACCTCTGACGTCATCGGTAACCTCGAGGTCAATAAAATTAGGTTTGCGCGACAGTTTTTCCCGGGCTATCAGACGCCGTTTGAATTTTGACGATCGGCCCAGTAGTTTCGGAGTTAGGAGGGGGGTTATGGAGAGCCCCCCCCAGTAGGGCGTGTTATCCCGCGAGTTGCTGGGGGGGGGCGTTAAACGCCCCCACTTTTTTCGCCGGTCCATAGCATAAAAACGGCGCGCCGCAGGCGCGCCAAATTTTGGGTACCTGTAGGGAATTGAATAAAGTGTATTGTGACAAAGTTTCAAAAAAATCGGTCGGAAAATTTTTGAGATATCGAGGTTTTAGTGACGTCATGATTTCTGAGTTTTCGGCCAAAAACGGCATATGTTCAAAAAATCATATAAAATCACAGAATAGACATACAGACATGCCGTAAACGCCATTAGACTGCCAATACCATGAACAATCAAATGGCTATCTTCGATTATTGATTATCGTTCCGCATTTTCCAAAATCTTGAACTGAATCTTGGGAATTTCTCGTGACTTCTTCACGACCATGATACATGCATTTCTTAAATTGAACTTTTTAAGCCAAACACGTACACATATGATAAAAGGAATGTCACCATCGTGTTCTACGCTCCAAATTACCCATAAAACATGTGTCACAGGCTGCGAATATCAGTTTTGATTTTCGGGGATATGTGCCTACCCGGTTGACCTGACCTTGACCCTGACCTATGCTTTACTGACCCCTACATGGAGCTGACACTCTTGTAGGCCTTATATGATGGATTGTGCACCGTTTTGACAGAGTTTATGACGAGAGGCGCCCATTGCGAAGTCCTGAAGTCCATGCTACTGAAAGCCCGATTTCAGGTGTTTGACCTGACCTTGACCCGACCTGTGACCTCAAAATTCAACTTTAAAGTACTCATCTGAAGCGTCTCGTCGCGTTCTTTCGTTTGCCGCCTCGTGCGTTTCGCTGCGCCTATTGGTTCTCGAGTTATTGGCTGGGGGCGTTTAACGCCCCCCCCCCCAGCAAACGGTGGGTGGCGAAATACCCCAGCAACTGCCGGGTTATATGCAGACCCCGTGGGGCGCGGGTTAACCCGCGAGTTGCTGGGGGGGGGCGTTAAACGCCCCCACTTTTTTCGCCGGGCCATAGCATTAAAACAGCGCGCCGCAGGCGCCCCAAATTTTGGGTACCTGTAGGGAATTGATTGAAGCTCATTGTGACAAAGTTTCAAAAAAATCGGTCGGAAATTTTTTGAGATATCGAGGTTTTAGTGACGTCATGATTTCTAAGTTTTCGACCAAAAACGGCATATGTTCAAAAATCATATAAAATCACAGAACAGACATACAGACATGCAGTAAACGCCATTAGATTGCCAATACCATGACCAATCAAATGGCTATCTTTGATTATTGATTATCGCTCCCCATTTTCCAAAATCTTGAACTGAATCTTGGCAATTTCTCGTGACTTCTTCAGGACCATGATACATGCATTTCTTAAATTGACCTTTTTGAGCCAAACACGTACACATATGATGAAATGAATGTCACCATCGTGTTCTACGCCCCAAATTACCCATAAAACATGTGTCACAGGCTGCGAATATCAGTTTTGAATTTCGGGGATATGTGCCAACCCGGTTGACCTGGCCTTGACCCTGACCTATGCTTGACTGACCCCTACATGGAGCTGACACTCTTGTAGGCCTTATATGATGGATTGTGCACCGTTTTGACAGAGTTTATAACGAGAGGCGCTCCATACTACTGAAAGCCTGATTTCAGGTGTTTGACCTGACCTTGACCCGACCTGTGACCTCAAAATTCAACGTTAAAGTACTCATCTGAAGCGTCTCGTCGCGTTCTTTTGTTTGCCGCCTCGTGCGTTTCGCTGCGCCTATTGGTTCTCGAGTTATCGGCTGGGGGCGTTTAACGCCCCCCCCCCCTCCCCCCAGCAAACGGTGGATGGCGAAATACCCCAGTGACTGCCGGGTTAAGCCTGACTTCGCCTGTAAGTGGAGATAGCTCTGTTGGCGATTATGCAAATAAATAAGTGAACAAATATGTAAATGAATAAATAAATAAAACAGATTGTAGTGAACTAGATTGGTGCGAAAGCTTGAAATTCGGGACCTGCTAGAAATTCATAAAGTGAAGCTGTTATGGAGTTTTTTGGGTGCCGATCGCGAATTTCATTTTAGTTTTGATCACCGATTATGAGTTCATGCATTTAGGCTAGCTCGGGTCATTTCAGGTCAGGTCAACCAGTAGGCGTCCTGCCGGCTATCCGTAGGTGTCAACTACACTGACGGCGTCGTAACGAAGGTACGAAGGCACTAAAACTACTAAGTATATGTTCAAACGGATGCCAGGAACATGTAAAACTAAAAAAAGTGACTCAAGGTCCTCAAAAGTCAATGACCTTGACCTGACCTTTACGTGACCTTAGCACTCACCTTGGAACAAACATCATTTGACATGTTTGGACGTTTATAACACAAAGAAAAGACTGGAAACGCGCGAATAATGTGATCTGACATACGCTGAATCGCGATTTCGGGTAAACATAGTCTCGAGAAAAAGGCCAGGGGTCAAAGGTCATTTGGGTCAAGGTCACGAAAGAAAAAGAGTATGTGTAAAATCGATCAACTCGGGGGCACTGAAAGTTTTGTCGCGATCGTCCGCTTTTTGAGCGAGATTATTCGCGAAAAACCGAGGGGGCGGGTCCATCCAACTACTCCTACACATGCGAGGGCTAAAACACTAAAGTAAAGACATGATATGGACATATTTGCTGTAAAAGAGATTTTTTCAGATTTAGTCCATATAACAGTGTTCGCCATGGGCCGCAAAATCCCAGTCCAGCCCGGCCCAGGCCCATGGGTTGACAGCCCGGCCCAGCGCGAACCCATGCATAGTAAAATTGTTAAAGCCCAGTCCGGCCTAGCCCGTCCAGCCCGGCCCAGCCCGTCAAAAAGAAATGGATTAAAAGTCATGGACACCAAACAGGCATTACATATGTCACCCATAGGTGCAAAGAAACAATCTTTGGGAGCAGCATGCACAATGCACATTGCAGATATATGCTTTCATTTGTTTTTTGTTTTTAGTCTTGCACAGTAATAAGCTAGTTGTGGTTTTTAGCTCAGTCACGAGCCTCTGAGTCCATTTAACCCAGATCTGCCCACCGTATCATTTATGATACGATGAGTCGCTCGGCCGTTGCTAGGCAACCGACTTCCATCCGAAAGACGCCGAAACTTTATTTTGTGGTGTTGTGTTGTCAGTCGTGTGTACTATTTACAGAGTGGGTAACCTTTTCTATATTTCATATATTTTCCGTGTAGCATGATTAAACAAAAACAGCTGCCCACAGAAGTCGTAATTTACCAGACCCAATAATGCCGACGTTAGTATGCTAACTAGTGCTTTCTGCCAAACTGCTCAATTTTGTGGCAGCATAGTACCAAATGTTCAAGCTCACACACCAGGTGGTTGAATACATTCTTGCGCCAAAGCTGGCGTGTCAGGAATGATAACAACATATTCGTATCATATATGATACGGTGGGCAGTTTCTCACATTAGCCTACACAATTACTTGCCCCTAATCCATATGTTTTCCGGTCACCTTGGCGCAAATTCTAGACATTCTAGTGGTGGATGACGATGTTGATGTAGGTGACGTCTTGGTAAAACCATCGGAGGCGTCCTACGACACGGACGAGTACTCTGGTGATGATGAGGATGTCACAGAAGAACGTGACCTCAAATGGCATCCTGCTCGGCAGCTGTGTGTTAGGGCCAATGTGCAAGGAAGAATAAACTTTCCGAAACGCGATTCCGAGAAAGAAGACGTCTCGGAGACCTTCAGAGATGCAAGGTTAAGCAGCGACGTTGTTGCATCCCAGCAACAGAAGTCGAGAAGTTCCTTGAAGCGACATGAAAAGTGGACAAAAGGGAACACATCCATAGGAGATGGAGCACGTGCCTAAAGTCTGATGTCGAGTGCAGTGTCACGAAGGAGGATATCTTGTCCTTCTTGTTTATAGTGTCAGGGAACTCGAGGTCAGACTTCGACGATGTCAAAAGCGTGAAACACCATGACCTTCCGGACGTGCTCGAGGACTTCGTCATGTATAAAGGAAGGGATGTCTCAATTAGAGAGGAATCGCGGTATTTGTGTGACTCGAAGTCTGAAAGATGCGTACCGGTGAAGACGATCACAGGGCACTGCCCTTGCTTCCATTTCAGACCTTTCGTCTCTTTGCTTCGAGGAACTTCCCGAGCTCTGACGCTGGGCCAGCAACGCTTCCGCTTTACCTCGCATCTCTGAAGGTCTCCGAGACGTTTTCCGTCGGAATAGTGCCCCGGAAAGTTTTCTCTCCCTCGCACCTCGGCCCGAGCATTCAGCTGCCGAGCAGGATGACGGTTGATATCACGTTTTCTTGTGACATCCTCATTACCACCAGAGTATTCGCACGTGTCTTAGGACGCATCCGGTGGTTTTTACGAAAACATCATCTCCATCAACATGGTCATCCACCACTGGAATGTCTAGATTCTCTGCCAAGGTAAGTCCCAGTGACTTGAAGACAGACGTTAATTGGTAAGTTACTGTCTACTAGTGAAGAACTGGCCACGGAAATTGTATTTGATACCTTCGCAGCCCAAAAAGTAAGCATTATGTCAGAAAGCACTTGTTGACATACTCACCTATAGGTATCTATGGGTCTGGTCAATTACGATTTACTGTTTCCTTGGTGTCATTATTACAAATAAACTCAAAGCTGGCAATTCTGAGACGTTTTCACAAGTAAAATTATAGGCAAATGCAAAGGTTCGTTAAGGTGCTATAAAAGTGCGAAAATGCCCAGCGTATCATATATGATACGGCAATTTCCGACAAAACGAGTACAGCCAACAACAAATGACACATGCTGGTAAGCAATGTGATTCAAAAGTACCCCAAAACCAGCGTAACAAAAAAATCTGAAAACATTTTTGTTCTGGGCAGATCTGGGTTAACAGTCCTTGGCCCAGCCCATCCACAGCCCATCGATTATTTATATTTGAGGGCCCAGCCCAGCCCGTGACCCAGCCCAGCCCATAACCCACTGGCCTGGCCCAGCCCATGGCGAACACTGCCATATAAGCCCGTCGTGAAAACGGCTATTTTTCGGCATCCTGGCTTCCGGTATGACTTTGAGCCATTCAGTTAGCGATGTCGATTCTACTCCGGAGTCGGAGTTAGTAAGATTTTGGTGAATCTGGGCCCAATTCCGATTCTACTGTCCTGGCTCAGACCCATTCTACAGGGTGTCCCAGAAGTCTTGAAGCTTTTTTATTTTTGTCGTGTGACCTTGCTATGCCACTGATTAAGGCAAATGACGCCTCAAACGAAAGAGAATGAACTGAACTTTTGTATTTTCATGCGTAGAGCACCACTTTAGTTAGGTGGCCCCCGTTGTGAGTCGGGCAAGATTGAGCACGAGAGATCACGTTCTTCGCTGCCGCCAAGATCTCCCGGTTTGCGAAACACCGGTGTCGCCATGCCCGTTTCTGGTCAGCTTCAGAGCCTTATTTCATGAAGCGAGCCAGGAAACAGAGTATTGGATCTCGGAGAAAACATTAGCATAGCAACATAATGATTTACTGATCAGAAAGTCTCCTGACATGTTTGCACGCATCCATTACAAAAATAAGGCTCAGCTGCTTGAGCGCGCTAAGCAACAGCCTGTTGTAATCCTTTGATTCGTTGCATTATTATGGGGCTAAAACAAATATCAACCCGTCGCAAATATATGTCGCTAATATTATGTCGCTCGCTTCAGGGAATAAGACTCTGAAGCTGACAAGAAACGGGCATGGCGACACCGGTGTTTCGCAAACCGGGAGATCTTGGCGGCAGCGAAGAACGTGATCTCTCGTGCTCAATCTTGTGCGACTCACAACGGGGGCCACCTGACTAATGTGGTGCTCTACGCATGAAAATACAAAATTTCAGTTCATTCTCTTTCGTTTGAGGCATGATTCGCCTTAATCGGTGGCATAGCAAGGTCACACGACAAAAATGAAAAAGCTTCAAGACTTCTGGGACACCCTGTAATCTTGCTCCCCCCCCCCCCCATCATTCAGTCGCAAAATTCTAAGATCGATGGAGATCCTATATCGATAAAAACACGCATCGATCTAATGCGAAAAGGCTCCAGACCGGTCACACGTGGAAGAAATTATACCATGGAGCAGTATGTTTTTCCTGGCGGCGTTTCAAGCTAACAGTCCGGTTACCTTAGTGTTCGCGCAAGTATCTCTAGGGGACGGGAATTGTTGACGACACGTGCGAAACGTCAGAAATTAGTGAAAAGCCTGTGTGAATACCACCGTCACTAGTTCGCTTCTCAGTAGCAGTAACAGCGGGAGGTCTGGGAGAGGGTCAAAGCGTCCAACCCTTCCGGCGCCCGTGCCTTCGCTCCCTCTTCCAGGAACACGCGCGCGGCCGCTATTGTGCGCCCGTCAAACCCAGCCCGCCCTTTGACAGCGGGCGGGTCATCAGCGGTCCACCCGCGTCCCTTCCTGTGACGTCACTATGGTCCTGGTACGCAAGTGAAGCGTGGCCCAGCGGTGCATTGTTGTCATTGTTGTGGGTTGACATAGGCATTAAAAGCAATCAGTTCTGCCAGCTTCATGTCTCTCTCGTCCAATGGTGTAGACTGGCGTGTAATTTGACCTCCGAAAATGAGCATTTTTTTAAGGTCGAGCTCATGACCTGACCGGCAAAACTCATGTTGCATCCCAATCGATTGCCTATTGTAAAACTGAACGCATTGCAGCTGTTTTTACTGCTCTTCCATGTCTCCATCACATGTCAATTGTCCAAAAATGTTTTTTCGACTGCTTAACCCTCGCCGGCACAGTTGATGCAACTATCACCTAAGGCTTTTCGCGAATAACTCGCGTAAAAAGCGGCCGATCGCGACGAAACTTTCAGCTCCTCGCATTGATCAATTTTACACCTACCCTTAAAAATTTCATGACCCTGACCCAAATGATCTTTGACCTGTGACCTCTTTTCCGAGATCATGTTTGGCCGGAATCGCGATTCGGCGTATGTCGGCTCGCATTACATTAGCCGCGCGTTTGCAAGCTTTTTGTGGTTTCAAACGTTCAAATATGTGATTTGATGTTGCTCCCATGCATTTGGGTGGATGTCAAGGTCATCTGAAGCCGAAGGTTAGGTCAGGTCATTGACCTTTGGTGACCTCGGTCCACTTTTTCGAGTTTTACATGTTTCTAGGCTAGTTTTTGGAGCTGAATTCAATTTTAGCAACCATTTGAACATTTACGAAGCAGTGTTGGTGCCTACGTAACATGCTACGAAGCTGTCAGAGGCGGTTGACACGTATTACGAATACCCGTTACGACCCCTACTGGTTGACCTGACCTGACCTGACCCGACCTGGTCTAAATCCTCAATGACATCATCTGTGATCACAACTAACACTAGATTCGTGATCGGCACCCCGGGAAAACCCCATAGCAGCCACACTTAACGACTTTCTAAGTAACAGGTCCCGATTTTCCCGACTTCTGGGTCTATGACCTGACCTGAAAGGTCAATCGATGACCTAGGACCTTAAAATTGGGTAGCATCGGCTTCCTCTCGTCACAGGAAGCACGCTCGCTTTTTCCGCGAAGCTCTAGCTCTCAGAGGAGTGCAAGATAAAAATATCCCTGCACTGTAGACCCATTGGCAAAAACCTCTACTACAGTGACAGGAATTGATTCAGTGTTCATTTTATTCAACTTGACAGTCGGACAGTGTAGGTTTAATGCCTTTTTGCCCCACCAACTTCACCGGAAAAGCTCCACCCATGGTGGCACGTGTCACGCGAAAGCTGTTTTGTTGAAGTAGCACTTTTGAAAAACCTAAACCGTTGCAAATGTAACATTTTGCATAACACAGACATTCCAAAGCTCCTCAATGATTGATTTAAAAAACAACAAAGTCCTGCAAATCAGCTTAAGTTGGTGGGGCAAACACCTATTGGTAGGGCAAAATGGCAAGTTGGTGGGGCTGCCGCCCCACCAACTGTACAGGAAGCTCCGCCCCTGCGTGCCACGACGATCATCTATGTAGATGTATTAAGAGCAATGAATTACGGGGTAGAAGAAATAGGCTTCCCGACAAAAAGGGCGGCAGATCGATCAGCCCAACCACTGCAACGGCTACTGAGGCCTGAAATATATGCCTCTCAAAAGCGTTACAGGCTGGGCTGGGCCGCTATATGTAAGTGCTGATATCTTTCCGTTATCTTAAAAAGATTTCGCTTTGCTTGCGCGATCCGTTCGCTCGTAATAATATTTCTCCTTCGTTTTAACCCTCGCCCGTATTCGTGTTTGCCAGCGTCTAACGTATAGGGGGAGGGGGGGTCCGTTGGATCCTCCTTGCCGTTTGAGCTTCGCAGAAAAAAAAAACGAGCGTGTTGCCCGCGACGGCCGACGAGAGTAAGCCGATGATACCCAATTTTATGGTCTTATTCATGTCATTGGTTCAGATCAATGACCCAAAAATCGGGAAGATCGGGAATTGCTGGAAGTTCGTAAAGTGAGGTTGAAAAAGGGGTTTTGCGGGGTGCTGAACTCGTAGTTCATGTTAGTTTTAATCACATACCTATGATGTCTTAATGTATTTAGGCCAGGTCGGGTCAGGTCAGGTCAGGTCAACCAGTAGGAGTCCTGCCGGCCATCCATAGCACGTGTTGACCACCACTGACAGCTTCGTAACATGTTACGAGGGCACCAAAACTACTTCATAAATCTTCAAATGGGAATTCGAAATCAGCTCCAGAAACTACCCTAGAAACATGTAAAACTCGAAAAAGTGAAGCAAGGTCATCGGAGGTCAATGACCTTGACCTGACCTTCACGTGACCTTGAAACCCCCACCACAAAAATATTGGAAATTGCGTGGATAATGTGAGCTGACATACTCCAATTCGCGATTCCGATCGAACATGGTCTCGAGAATCAGGTCACAGGTCAAAGGTCATTGGGGTCAGCGTCATTAAATTTGAAGAGTATGTGTAAAATTGTTTAACTCGAGGGTACTGAAAGTTTCGTCGCGATCGGCCGCTTTTTGCGCGAGATTTTCGCGAAAAACCGTGAGGGAAAAATTCGCGAAAGCTGTTTTGTTGAAGTAACACTTTTGAAAGACCTAAATGGTTGCAAATGTAACATTTTTTTTTAGCTTTATCGGTGTTTATTTTCCGGATACACGGTGTGCCGAGCGACACGAACACATCCCACGTGACACGATGACACGACGCGGCGTGGCGCGTACATCACAACAGCCTGGCCGCCGCTCAGCACTAGCTACCGACCTGGGAATGTATATGGGGTTGCCCGCCGGCCGAATACCACAGACTCCCGGAGTCGCCGGGACGCGGCGACGGCGCGCAAATAATGGCAACTGGCAAGTATGGACCCTGAACCAAGACGAGAGCACTGCTATGAGCTCTAAAACAATGTATAAATGCATTAAATAATCCATAGCAGAGCAAACAAAACAATAACAAAATAACTGCGCCATGATTCCAGTCATATCTTTTTTTAAATTTATTTTACACGTGACCGCGACAAAACGAAATACGCGGAACGCAAAAACAAGAGCAGCTCACAATGAAAACGAAATAGCAGTGAATGGAACATAATGACAAAAAAGAGCGTTTGAAAGTAGAGGTAAAGCGGAAGGACCGAACAGGCGGGTCCCCGGCGGCAGCGGCGGCAGCTGCAGCAGCCGATCACCCGCCAGCGCCAGCGGCAGCGGCAGCGACAGCCGGGCGGGCGCCGCGCTCATCCCTCAATATCGGACTAGTTAATGGCCGTCTCCAGACCGGCGCGTGGGCCAGCCGGCGCAATGTAAAATTTTGCATAACACTGACATTCTTAAGCTCCTCAATGATTGATTTTAAAAGCAACAAAGTCCTGCAAATCAGCCATGGTGGGGCAAAACACTTATTGGTGGGACAAAATGACAAATTGGTGGGGCAGCCGCTGCTGCCCCACCAACTGAATAGGAAGCTCCGCTCCTGCGTGCCACGACGATCACCTATGTAGATGTATTAAAGGGACACTCCCACCTTAACCCGCGCCGTGCTGGTGGCCTGAACTTTCCGCCGAGTGCTGGGGGGGGGGGGGCGTTTTCACGCCCCCCCGTCTAACTCGGCTCCTGGGCCACGTAGCGACACGCGGTAAGCGGCAATCGAAAGAGCGTCAAAAATAAGGACGAAAACACTTCGGTCATTTTTTGGGTCAGGTCAAAGGTCAGGTCACCAGAGGTCACCAAAGGTAAAATGTTGACTATTTCAACATTTTGGAAACTGCCAACGGCTATCTCGGGAACCGATAGAGCTACAGCGCCGCGGAAAAGCGCATTCGATAGCCCTTTTACAGACCTTTCTGAGTAATGTTCTCAGATTTGACCTCAGGTCAACGGTTTAGCCTCCAGAGGGCAAAAACTCCAAAAATAGCCGTTTTTACGAAAAACGTTTTTTCGTCAATAACTTTTGACTCATAAGCGCCATGACATTACTTTTGCCAGCATCGTGTTCCTCTCGTCGAGACGCGTCGAATGAATTATTCGTTGACCTTGAAAGGTCATTTTGAAAATTTGACCTCAGGTCAAGGTCATGACCTGACCGAAAAGGGTCATGTTGCATATCAGTCGATCCGTATCGTCGAGCTGAACACATCTGACGTGTTTTCACCGCTCTAGCACGTCTCTATCAAAAGTTATAGCCAAAAAACTGCTGGCGACCGTTCATGACCTGAGATGACCTCAGGGGCACACAGAGGGGTCACAGGTGCATTTTTCCTATTCAGTGTGTCATGTTTACCTATGAACCGATGTTTGAGAGCGTTTTGAACGATATTCGTCCAAAAGAGGCGCATTTCAATTTTCTCCCATTGACTTATAATGGAGAGGTCGCAAAATTGACCTGACCTTAGGTCACAGATATCAAAAATCCGAGATATACATTTTATACATACTGTTACTCATATCAATCGCTGAAAGTTTCAAAGTGATCGTTCAGTCGGTGTAGCTATAGCGAGCCTTTGAACTTTTTCTGAGGTAAGGTCACTTGACGTGACCTGGTGACCTGACCTTGAACGGCCTAGGTCTGAAATTTTCACAACATGTGCGGAAATGATGTAGGAACACGTGTACCAAAAACGGCGGCGCTGCGCGCCGCAGTTTTTGAGATATTCGCGAAAAACCTGAGGGGGGGGGGCGTAAAAACGCCCCCCCCCCAGCACGGCGCGGGTTAACGTAGTTTTGAGTTGAGATAGCCAAATTGGTGGCCATGGCCTGCAAATACCGGTTTGGGCACTCACAACATCGAAAAATGCTTTAATTCGAAGATATGGAATTTCAAACTTGCAGTTTTCGGATTCTAAGGGGCTAATGCATTGGAATGCCCCCTTAGAATTTGTGACGTCAGCGGAGATCTAACGATTTTTAAATCTTAGACTAAAACCATCGTTAACACGTGGTGGTATACGCTGCTTTGCGCGCAACGTTTGCCGCACTTTAAGGCTGCCAAATTATTGCTTCCAAATAAAGTCGCTAGTAACAGGGGAGATCCCAAAAAGCCAAAAAGTAAACAAAAGTAAAAGCCTAATATCTTGAAAACCAGTGAATATTTTTCAGTGAAATTTGGTAGATATTCGTTTTCGCTCTTTCTGAACCAAGGGATATCACTTTCATGCCAATTCATTAACTTTTTTTGAAGGTGGGAGGGTCCCTTTAACCCTCGCCCGTAAACGGTGTTTTGCCACCTTCGCCCATGCAGGGGGGGGGGGGGGGGTTGGTGCGACCCCCCTGGCGTTTGAAAACGGAGCGTCGTAGAGCTTAGCGGAAAAGACCAACGGATTGATCTCAACGAGATCTCGCGATTGGTGGTATATTTTTTGATCCTAGGTCAACATTTGACCTACTTATGACCGGTCAAAGGTCAAATTTTCGGAAAAATCTAACTTTTCAGATTTCCGCGCCGATTGCGGCAAAACGGTAACAGATATCGACTTGAAACCTTCACTATCGTGATCCTTGATTAATTCTGTATCGTTTGGTGTGCATTTCGATGTCATAACTCTAAAAATGATGCGTTGGGAGCATCGGAAGTCTGCAAGGTCATTTGTGCATTGGGTCACGTCAGGCGTGTGACGTCACTGACCTGACCCTGACCCAAAATGACTATAAGAAACAACCGACGATGCCTGAAATGGATAGCAAATTCGAATTCAGGGCATCAAAATACCCCGAAAAGGCATACAAGTGCAAGAAGTCATTACAGGTCAACCGAGGTCACTGACCTTACCTTGACCTTAAATAACCTTCAAAATGTCAACGGACATTGTGCCAATGTCAAATCAGCCAGTTGTGATTCTAAAACAATCCATCAGCGTGTCAGGTCAGTCGGCATTTATACCAATGTGAAGCAATCTCCAATTTAGCGTAAATGTGGCCGGAGGTTGTTTCCTTTATGACGTCATAACTCCGTGACCTGACATGACCTTGACAAAAAAAAAATACCAAAAGTTGCGCAAAAGATGCCCCAGAAGGTACTGAAAATTTGAGCAGGCTATCTGAAACGGTTCGGCGTGTAGCTAAGAAAAACCTCAGGGGGGGGGGGTGCACCAACCCCCCCTACATGGGCGAGGGTTAGAGCAATGAATTACGAGGTAGAAGAAATAGGCTTCCCGACAAAAAGAGCGGCAGGTCGATCAGCCCAACCACTGCAACGGTCACTGAGGCCCGAAATATATGCCTCTCAAAAGCGTTACAGGCTGGGCCATGCCGCTATATGTAAATGCCGCTATATGCCGCTATATGTATATGCCGCTATATGTAAACGTTATGTAATCTTTCCGTTTCTTAACCCTCGTCCTGGCAGGGCATTTTTCATAACACGGCCTGGCAGGAGGGGTCGATGCGACCCCCCCTCGCGATTGGCTCCTACGGCACCTAGAAACACCAAGTTTGGTAGGTAGGTGGGCCCTCTGGAGTTCTCGCCCCTGTGCAAATTTGGATGCTCTAGGTCAATATTTAGGGGGGTTTGGGGGTATAAATGTAAAAATTTCGCTAAAAACAGGTCAAACGTTTTTCACTTACAACCAGGGATGCGGAGCCGGAGCCGGAGTCGGAGCCGGAGCCGCCGGAGCCGGCATATTTTGCCCGGAGCCGGAGCCGGAGCCGGAGCCGTGAAACAATATAGCCCGGAGCCGGAGCCGGAGCCGGAGCCGCCAACAAAGGGGGCGACTCCGGCTCCTTTTTATTTTTTGAAGAGGAAAAAAAATAATTGACCTAGCTCGGTTTGACAGTACAAGACAGTAAAACATATCGTACTATTGGTCTCAATATAAGTGCCCAGGCGACCTGTAGTTTTGATGCGGTGAATACCCTCACCCTCGCCACAATGCGAGTGGGGGTGACGCTGGCTGGGAGGAGGGGTGCACTCGGCCCGAGTTGTGGCGAGGGTAAGGGTATTCACCGCATCAAAACTACAGGTCGCCTGAGCCCTTATCTTGAGACCAATAGTACGTCATGGGCCATCAAGTGAATGAAAAAGCCGAATATCCCCAGTATCCCACAGTGCGCAATCAACTTCCTGTCTGCTCCTCCCCCCCCCCCCCCTCACGTCTACTGCATCCCCAGAACATGAGGACCGGTCATCAGGTGACGGCCATTGTTTTGAAGCCAGTGCAGTGGACTGCGACTCCCAGCAACGTCTCTTCCCACCCCCCCCCCCCCCCCCCACCCCCCACCCCCCACCCCCCAATGCAGCCGAGATGGGTGTCAGCTTACGATGGTTCAGTGGTGAACTCCGATTCGCGGCGACTGCGTTTCCAATGCCATCGCTTCCTAGTCCTTTGTTCTGCCAGTTCTCTCCGAGGTGCGTTTGCGCGGGGACGCGGTGAGCCGGTCATGGCAAGAGTAGGTAACGCGTATAACCAATCCAATTTTTCTTCCACCCGTATTTAATTGATTGCATAGGGGATGTACTGAGTCGGAGCCGGAGCCGCCGGAGCCGGAGCCGCCGGAGCCGGGCCATTTTACTCGGAGCCGGAGCCGGAGCCGGAGCCGCCATAACATTTCACCCGGAGCCGGAGCCGTAGCCGGAGCCGATTTTTTTCTCCGGAGCCGGAGCCGGAGCCGGAGCCGTTTGAAATTTCCACGGCTCCGCATCCCTGCTTACAACTTTTGATCTAATTAAAGGAAATAGTTCACTTTCACGAAATTATTTTTTTTGCAATGGATTTGTGATTTTTTATGTTCAAAATGATCAGCAAAGAAAATAAAACCTTTTTACAGCAAAAGATTATTTTCTATATTTTTGATATAGGAAGAACTTTTCAGTTTCTGTAAGGCACACGCGATCCAGTATGAAAAGAGCATGGATCCCGAAAATTCTTAGAAACTAGAGAAATTATCGCGGCCACCGGCATTTGGGCGATCTGCTCGTGCTTTTGTTACTGGAGCGCCTCACTGGAGCGAATTTCTCTAGAGTTCTCGTAGATAATTTTTCTAGTTTCTGAAGAATTTTCGGGACCCATGCTCGTTTCATACTGGATGCGAATATATGCAAGGCACACATCCTCAATGCAAGACACATTTTTCGGGACGAGAAATAGAATATCTTTGCCTAGGGTGATCGTTGGGCTGTAAAAGCTCCTGATTTATGCTCGTCTCAGCCCAAGCTACGGAACTGCTATTCCAGTTCAAAACCCATGTTAAAATGTGAACTATTTCCTTTAAGCTAGAGAAGAAAAAGGCACCAGTGAACTCAGCACGTCAAGGCGCGTCGAATGATATACTTTTTTGCTTGCTTAAGTGTACTCGAAGCTTTTCTTAATTTTTAAGTAAACTTTAATTAATTAATCAAGTTCAAGTTAACCAAATAACATCATATCGCATATCATTCGATTCAGCTGATCACCAGGAACACAATGACACCATTTTTAACCCATTTACGCCCTTCGTTGCGTTTTCGCAACACAAGCAAGCGCCGATGTGATCAAATCTTGAGAAGTGTATAATGGCGTCTCACCGATGAGACAAGTTTCAGCGCGTTTAGCATGGACCCGCGCATGATGCTACGCAGTTACAAGTCTGTGCGGCCGGTAACTTATCCTCCAGAGCTCCCAGAGGGAAGTCGAAGGTCCCGTCAGTGATGACGTCACGAAAACCAAAATATGTAGATTAAGTGATTAATTATATCGTAATGAATAATGTGTGAACATATTCTGTAGAGTCCCTACAATAGCTAGAATATACATTTTATTAACAAATTATGCTGCAAATAGGGTTTGTGACTATTTTCAAATATGACTACAGTCGTGTTGCGGTAACGCAACGTTGGGCACATCGGAAAGACAGGGGTGTTGCGAAAACGCAACGAGGGGCAAATTGGCAGGGCAGCGGAAGTATAGGAACATCAAATAGACTTCACTTGAGATACGTTGTGGGTTCTTTCCTTCTCTCCCCAATCTTCCTCCCTCTCTTCCACGCTCCCCCAACTCTCTCCTTCCCCCTCTCTCTCTCTCTCTCTCTCTCTCTCTCTCTCTCTCTCTCAGGGGCCCGGGAACGATTTTCAAGTTGGGGGGGCGAGCCTAAAATACCTGACATGATGCATATGAAACAGTGGCGTAGCTAGGGGTCTAAGGGGACACTAAACCATCGGGATAAAGGGGACCCTCGGGTCCGAGGGGCCCTGCGGCGCCATTTGACCGCTGTGGGTTAACGATGGCCATATTTCTACTCAGAAGGGCCCCATGGGGCTCGTCAGAGCACCTCATGGGCCCTAAATAGCCACACTAAGATCTCCATAAGGGTCCGACGCCGGCGTCTGAGGGCCTCTTGCGGCTTTTAAGGACACCTCGGTGATCGATCTCCAAAGGCCCGTTACTGGCCTCTGAGAGGTCTTACCGGCCTATGAGGTGCCAGTTCTAGGGGCATTTCCCGCCGGTGATGGTCCCACACTTAATTTTCTGAGGGCCCCATAACGGCAACTGTGGGGCCCTCGTCGGCGCCTATATGAGGGCCGGTCTCTAAGGACCCCACAGGACTTCTGCCGGCGTAAGGTCCCCTTGCCGGTCACTGAGACTCCCTGCCGGCTTGTAGAGAGTTCGCGTCAGCAGCACTAAAGGCCCCACACCCGTCTGTAACGGCCCCACACCAGCGTCTATGAGGATCCACAGCAACGCCTGTAAGGACCCTCATCGGCGCCTCTGAGAGAATCACACTAGCACCTCTGAGCGTCCACACCGGCACCTGCATGGCGGCCCCACACCAGTGCCTCTAAAGGCCCCTTACCGGCGGCTCTGAGGGCCCTACGCCGGTGATTCTGAGGGTGCTACCGATAACCGAAGGCACCACACAAGCCCTTAGTGTCGCTGAGCTTTAACCCCATACCGGCCCTCCGAGAGCGCCACGTCAGTGCACTCATTGCCCCACACCCCTCCATCACATCCGGAGCGGGTAAACTGTGTTATACCTATAATAGCAACGATTTTACCACCTTGTACGTTATGTATTTCTCAAAGTTGACTCAAGCTGGTGCAGTATAAAATCTGGCCTGCCAAACTTATGGCCACGATCAGGCCCAAATCAAAGCGGGATGACAATAGTCAATAGCAGATGTTGTCAAATCGATGCCTACTGTATCAGCAGAAACCATTCAGATGGCAAGGAAAATGCCATGTGTTGATGCGTAGATGTATAAAGGAAACAAGAAGGAAAAAAGTCCGGAAAAGGGAGGAAAGATCTTTTCTCGCTGCCTCAATGTTGAGGGGGCGCCGCCCCCTCGGCTCTCAAGTTGGGGGGGCAAGCGCCCCCGCTGCCCCCCCTGTTCCCGGGTCTATGCTCTCTCTCTCTCTCTCTCTCTCTCTCTCTCTCTCTCTCTCTCTCTCTCTCTCTCTCTCTCTCTCTCTCTCTCTCTCTCTCTCTCTCTCGTTTTGTAGTCGTGAGGGACGTGTAGGTATGTAAAGTGCAAGGTGCATTTGCACGTGAATGTTGCGACACGTTTCACGTTAACTCACTTAAACAGCTATCAAACACTCAGCTCTTTTTCTCGCAGATTAACGGGCTATTCGAGCAATGGGTTTTCGAGCATCTGAAAATCGCATGGTAGGAAAAGGACCTGCATCAAACGGTCGGCGATGCTAACGGAGCTGAGAGATAGCGAGGTACTTTGAAAATTGGATCTACTTTGTACTAAATAATGGGGACGTAGTCTGGTATCAGACGACAGATAGGCATTGTCATTCTCTGGATGCAATCCGCTGGCCCTTACGTTAGAAAAGATAACTCCCAGAAGCGGCAACTGTGGGATATGCCCCCTCGGGGGGGGGGGGGGGCAACAGACCCCTTCGGCAGGAGTGATGAGGGCGTCTGGAAAATAAAAATTTATTTTTAGAATTCATGGTTTGCACGGATTGATAAGGTGGTTGATGTGAAGCATTGCTTGTTTGTTTACTGGGGGTAGGCCTTTTGTCTAATCAGACCATTTTAGAGCTAGAAGCATTATTGGAATTAGGGAAAACATTGGTCTGAGCGGGCATGGTGAATCGTCGAGGCTGAGCCCATCCATCCAGGCCACCCATGAACCAGCACTTTCATGGCTGAGCCCCTTCCCAAGCACTTTCTGTATCCGGCTACAGACCTGTGCTCCTATTTTTTTTTTTTTTTTATAAATTTAGTCCGAACCTTTTGATGGGAAGGATTCACAAGGACAGAGCCACCGCTAAGCGAAGCTTGTTGCGATGACCCTGCCCTCTACCCTCCGATCGCGCAATTCCGATTCTATGGCAGAATTTAGAGTCCAAAGTTTAACGTGCGCACAAAGCCGCGCACGGCCGGTCCCCTCGCTGACTTCGCCTGGCTACGGCCTGCCACCAACCGCAACCATACCTGTCAGGAGGCCCATAAAGGAGGCCTATGAGAGCTGCTCGAATGCGATATACCTAGTTGCCCGTCCAGCTCGAAACAAAGGTTGAGGCATGGAGAAGGATTCTACTATCCTGAAGATGGAAAGGACGGATTGACGAAACACTTGGAAAGTGTGAACTGCGTCGAATCACCAGTCTGCCCTGGCATTGTCTCGAGAAAGAGGTTACAAGTGTGAAGGTCGCTGAGAGTGGGACAATTAAAATTTTGGATTAGGTGTAAAAGTGATAAAATGGGTCCTGGGAGACACTTTAAGCCGAGTTGTTATGACGCTCTACGCCTTACGCAGGTAATGTGTGAAAGCCGGATAGGTTCATTTTTTGATAAGAGTGTGCAGTGTGCACGACTACCCTGCATTTGAATTTGTCTTTATTCCTAGGAGGGTGGTTAACAATGGTATTGCGAATAGGCGCTTAGGTGAGGCACTGGTTGACTCCCAATCCTCGGTTAAATTGTTTTCAGTTTGGGGTTCTCATATGAGAGGGTAATGGGCTAATGGCTCTGTCTAGCTTCCAAAAAGAAAGCACCGCCCAGGGTACGTGCCGACCACTAGGCACTTTAGATGGACAATTGTTGTTGATAATGACCGTTTGTTGCCATCTCCCCGTTCGCGAACCCTTAAGTTATGCTCCCTCATTGAGGCTCTTAGGCGGGTAATAAAGCATGAGGGATGTGGGTTCCGCATTCTCAAGCAATATTTTTCAACAGTTGATGAAATATATGTTAAAACAAACTAGCATATACGGCGGTTTAGTGTACTTTATGTCCGTCTGATGTGCCCGTCGTTGCGTTTTCGCAACGCTGATGGCGCCCGGAGTGCCCTTCGTTGCGATTTCGCAACGCACGTTTTTTACGTTTTTCTCGAAAAACTGTTGCTGCCGGCAAAAATTATTTTCGATTCCATGCAAGGCCCTGGTAGAAGCGTAACATATCTTGATTTCATCGATTTTCATGATGGTCAATATTCCTGGGCATAAATGGGTTAAGCTCTAGCGTTATTGTGTGCCAAGTTATTGGCAAAAACGTCATTTGACCTCAGTTGACCTCATTTGACGTGACTCATGGATAAGTACACCAGACAAAGAAGCACCAAGTGAGCTGCTGCTAAGTACTGTGGTTTCAAAGCACAAAAGTGATAGAACGAAGCGGATGTCTCCAGTATTTTCCGAATTTAGTAGGTATTTTCCCATAGGCTAAACATTACGACGTAATGACCTCTAACTGACCTCAGGTCAGTGACACCAAAAAACCCGAACTATATGTTATACAACTCGGTGAATTTAGCTCATCCTTAAAGTTTGAAGGAAATCGGTCCAAAACTGTGAGTTGGACAGGTACAAAAAGAAAATTGAAGTTTGACCATGACCTTGTACCGATTTTTTTGACCAGGTGACCTGACCAGTGTTCTAAAATTGGATTTCGGTTGGGTGTGCCGATGAAGAAAAAAAATTATAGGATGAGAAAAAGGAACTAAATAGCCGAAGTATATTTGCAAAATGGTGTAATGCCAATTTGTATGCCAACTGATAAACCAGGATTTCATGTCAGAATCTTGACAGGGTGTGAAACAAAAGGATGTGGGTGCATTAACTGTCAAGTGACATGTAAACTGGTTGTTCGAATACATGAAGCTTTTTTCAGAGATGAAGTTAAGTCAGTGATTCATATTTTTGGGATGAAAATATTTTCCCCATTAGGTGTGATTTGCCACCAAAAAGTCTTTAAAATGAGACACTGGACCTGACCCAAGGTCACCCGGACCTGAAATTGTTAGGTCATATGTAAAAAGGTTGCCCCAAAGGCTGTGCCAAATTTGGCGGCGCTTTTTACGCTATCTTCAAAAAACCTTAGGGGGGTCGAATCGATCCCCCCCCCCTGTCAGGGCGAGGGCTAAAAAGATTTCGCTTCGCTTGCGCGGTCCGTTCGCTCGTAATAATATTTCTCCTTCGTTTTAACCCTCGCCCGTATTCGTGTTTGCCAGCGTCTAACGTATAGAGGGGGCTGTCCGTTCGACCCCGCTATAGGTAAGTGCGAGTGTTAAGTCACTAAAAATCTGTCTTTAAAGTAAAAAGAAAAGATTATTCCTCGAGCTGAGAGGGCAAAGTTGTACAGTTGGAGTAGTTTAACACATCATGTGCTGGTGCTTACATGCATACATTCTCGAATTAAACATCAATAATACCTACTATAGACATACCTATTGCTCTTTGGAACTTCGCTTTCGGTATGGGGATATCATGGGTCTGAGCCAGCTGACACGGGTTACACCCCCTCAGTGGCTGACAGCAATTGAACAAAATACCTAGGTTCTTGCATGGTCTGCGTTGGATCACCGACCACCACAATATGGGCGGTTCCTCAAAACCAGCGTAATTGACCGGTGTGAGGCGGCGACATGAGGCACGCGAGCGCGGGACCGTCCCCACGCCGTGGCGGTTCGGGTCAGGGGAGCAGCCCCCTCCCCGCGCGGCGGGCGGTCGCCCATTCATCCGCGACCCCAGCCCCGTGACTCAGGGGTTGACAGAGGGCAAACAGCACGTATTTAAACTGGACAAACAGACGGTGTTCTACGCTAGGGACATCTCGCGGCTGTGATTCATGATACTGCTTCGCCAAACTGCCTTTAGATGGTGGGTCAGTCGGTGTCCGTCTGCTGCTGTGCGCCGAGAATTAGCCCTATAAATTACGCTGAATTACACCTTCTAGTGTGACGATACCGTCATATTATCATATAGGTCGCGTTTAGATGCAAATGAAGAAACGACTGCGTTGAAAAAATATGTCATTTCATCGAGCGCTGAAATGCTCGAAGTGCTCGCTAAAAAATAAACTCGCTAACTGAGCCCTAAAGGTCGGCTGCCGTGTTGCATTGCATTTAAGCCAAAAACGCGGGCTGGGTGTAAGTTGTCGAGAAACAATTTTTGGCCTGAAGTGTTCTCTAAAGTATTATCTACATAGATCCAGGGAACATATTTGTTATCTATGATAGCTTAGGAGATATTGAATCTTAAGTCCTCCGGTGTACCCTGTTTTGCGGCGGCCCACGTGTTAAAAGCTGCTGAACATTTTTACTTTGACCAAAAAACGCGGGCACAGTTTTGTCTGTACGAAAATGATTATTGTCCTATCGCATTCCACGTGGGCTGAAAATTCAGAAACCAGGGAACATATTTGCTACGACCAGTACTTTTCACGATTCAGACCGAAACGTAAAAAATAGCCCCAAAACCCTATGGCGGGCACGTCTCCGCGGCGCCCGGCCGCGGGTCGCTAGTTCCCGAAACGACACACCATGCATCGGCCACGCACGAGTCGGTCATCCTCCCAATACATAATCTTCTGAGATTTACCACACATCACCGTAATTACAATTGTCTGCTAATCTATGTTGTTACACTTAAATAGTTTTCGAAGACATTTATTAGTACGTTTGGGCGTCCGCCTCAGTTTCCGGTTCGTTAGCTCGCATTAGCTCCCTGTCCATTGGCTCGGTTTAGCTCCCGGTCCGATAGCTCCCCGCTCTCGGTCAGACGAAGCCCCGCGGCCACAGCTCTGTCGATCTCACCCCGCTCATACCAGCGAGCCGTTCCATTGTTTGACACGCACACACAACGCGAGCGGACAGCATCTGACTAATGAACTTCTCAGGGGTAAAAAGCGGGCACGCACAGCGCCGGGCGCGATCGGCCGCCACGGGTGTGTATTTATTAATACCACCATCTGCACCGGCCACCGCGAGCAGGACGGAATGTGTGTGTATGTGGTGTGCGAGCTATTTGTTATTGCTCAGCGGGGGTCTGCGCACATGTGCGCCAGGCGGCAGCGGCGTCATTGCCGTCAACGCCAGCCGGGGAGCCGTCTGGGCCGTCACCGCCGGCCGGGGAGCCGTCATCAGCGTCACTGTCCGCCGGGGAGCCGTCATCAGACAGCCCAGTGAGCGGTGGTGACGGTTGACCACTGGACAGTGATGGACGGTGACAGACAGTGACAGACGGTGACGGGTGGCCAAAGGACAGTGACAAGTATGTACATACAGACTACGGTGACGGATAGCGGATAGTGACGGACAGAGTCACAGACGTTGGAGAGTGGAGTGTGCACTCGCAACCAACATTTATGAAAAGTTTTCTGCTCATAGTTAGGTATATTAATTTCATGAAGCTAGACCTTTGCAATACCAAACAATACGGGCACTCAGCAACCGCGGAGGCTTATCTGAGGTCCATTACAGAGGTAAAAGTAAACCAAGCAACGACGGATGCCGTTTATCGTGCAGCCAAAGATCACCAGTTGTCATAGAGACCATTGAACATTGGATGGTCGTCATGATAACGGGTGAACGTTACAGTTAGCCCGGGAGATGAAGTGGCAGTTTTCAGTCGTGTACCGCGGCTTTGCAACAGGATCCCAGATGAGATGATACATCGAGACTGTCATGGCCGGGAATAAAATTCATTATCGGGAGAGCCTAAGCTATCCCGCGCCCCGCTGGGGGGGGGGGGCAGAATCTGCCCCCCCCTCCCGTTTTTCGCCAATAACTTCTAAACGCGATACGCCAGCGACATCAAACTTTCACTACCTTATCATACATCAATTTGACACGTTCCCTGAAAATTTGAGTGAAATCCGTCAGAAAAATTTGGAGAAATTGACGTTTTAGTGACGTCATGTTCGCCATTTTCGCCTCAAAAACGGCAAAATTTCAAACGCCGCTAACATCTTCATTTTTGAACGAATTAAGACGTAACAAAAAAAAGGTTATAAGTGATTCTACTTTGTCTATCAAAAACCTATCTCGGTTTTTAAAAAAATTTGGATTTTGGCCCAATTTTTTTCTCAAAAAACTGACTTTTAAAAAAATAATTATAAAATCCAAAATTTTGAGTGTATCGAAAAAACCGGAATATATGTCAGAGAAGTGGTCTATTTGCACATACATACAAATTTTTAGAAGAATCGGTTCAAAAATGTAGGAGTTATTCAAAATTTTATGACGTCACGACAAACAAAATTTTTGAAAAATGACTTTTTTGGAATTTCTAGACCTCGTACGGGAACAAAAATAGCACCATTCGATTCGCCGTGAAAAACTGCATCAGCTAGACACCTTTTAGGCCTTAACCCGCGCCCTGGTGGGGTCTGTTTATAGCGCGAGCTGGGGGGGGGCTATTTTTTGCCCCCCCCCCCCCTCGTATCTCCGAAACTACTGGACGGATCCGCAAAATTCAAACGGCGTTCGATAGCCCTGTCAAATTTGTCGAGGGAAACCAAATTTTATTGACCTCGGGGTCACCGATGACGTCACAGGTCAGGTCAAAGATAAAATGTTTCACCGTTCACGGGGCTTCTAGGGAAAGCGCTATAACACCGAGTAAAACGCATTTTGTCGAAAATCAGCGATAAGACGTCAGTTGTCTAGTACATATGTTGCTATTAGAGGTCACTGGTCATACCAGGTCAGGTCACAGGTCAGGTCACCAAAGGTCACCAAGGGTCACCACATGAACCCAACTTTACTAAGGTTGTGCGATGCATGTTTTATGGCCAGTTTTTCATTTCCAACCCAATGGTGTTGGTTATAAGACCATCAGGTACGGTTTAGGTCACTTTCTGGTGGAGGTCAGGTCAAGGTCAGGTCAAAAAAAGGTCAAATTTCAAAGTTGATATTTTTGCATAAAAAGGGTATCGATTCGATGCAGCTCGTCACGGGGAGTCTAATGGTGGTCTTTGTTTTGCACTACGAGGTCTAGAATTGCTAAAAATTGAGTTTGAAAATTTGACGTCATCAATTTTGAACAGTTTTTTCGCTATAACTTCGCCAAAAAAAGAGGTATCAATCTAAAATTTGGTATGTGGATGGAAGGCGGTAAGGACTATCACATATGTTCCGGTTTTTGCGAAATTCAAAAAACTTTTTGGATTTTTTGACTATTATATCCCAAAAATCTATTTTTTGATTTTTGGGGGTCAAAATTAAAAAATTCAAAATTCCGAGATAGCAGTTTTGTAGCCCTGTCAATTCTACAGCTTTTATGTCCTAAACATTTTTCTGTATTTGCAAAGCTATAGGCCTGACAGCTCTTCCCGCGAAACCCTTTTTTGGGTCGAAAACGGCAGAACATGACGTCACTCTGACGTCATTTCCGGCCAACCTATCATAGCTTTTGGAAAAAATTTTGGTCACAATGTGTAAAATTGATGTCCGGGAGGGTACTGAAAGTTTGGTGACGATCGGCGCAGCGGTTCTGGAGATATATCGAAAAGTCTGGAGGGGGGGGCAAAAAATAGCCCCCCCCCCCACCAGGTCGCGGGTTAACAACCAACTTCGAAATTTGACCTCACTTGACCTGACCTTGACCTGATCTCGACCTGAAATTCATCCAGAGGTGGTCCATATCACTTATTGAGTGTGCCTATTGAATTCTATGAGTAAAATGACCCATAAAACATGTGTCGCACATGCCCTTTTCTATATTTTGTTTTTGGTGACCTGACCTGACCTGACCTGACCTTGACCTTGACCTTTGAATGACAGTGTATTCAACGAATATTGTCTTGGTAGTCCAAGAACACGTTTTGGGCAATCAATCTCAGTCCATTCTTCGGCAACTACGGTGCAAGGCCGATACTGTAGAAATTTGCATTTTGTACCCTTGACCTGACCTTGACCTGACCTCTGACCTACTTAAGCAACAAATTTGGGTTCTTAAGATCCGCCTTTTAGAGAGCTTTCGATTGCCGTTTTCTCCGTCTTTCTACGACCATCGGTTCGGAAGTTACACAGCCCCCCCCCCCCCCTGCAGGGCGCGTATGGCTAAATAGCCCAGCGGGGCGCGGGCTATCTCACGACAGCTGGAACTGAGTTTTGCAATGCTGTCAGTCTGCGATCCAGCATGTTGCATGGCGGAAAACTGGCGCTATAGTTGATGACCATAATCTGGTAAATAACATATTTTTATTACCATAAAAATGATAGTGACGGTGCAGTAGGCAAGTTGTGATATATACTTTATGTTTCTCTAACAGCTTTTTACATGGGCGGCGGTCCGTTTCCGTTGAACCACGCACGGACCAGACGAGCCACGTCTTGAGGGAGGAAGAGCGTCCCGCCGAGAATCAGGTACCTGCGGGCGGCGTCCGTCGGCGTTTTGGGGGGGACATCCGCCAATTTGTATCTGTATCTGCAAAGCATAGCAAATGTGATTAAAGGTTAGAGTAGGTATGTCAAGAAAAATGGGTCAGCTGGGAGGCGTTCTGCCGGTAGGGGGTAAAACATCAGGTGGGGGGTCATACGGGAATGCGGGAAAGGGACTTCGCCGAAGCGGAGGAAAGGCTCTCCTACCCGGAGATGCGATTGTAGGCTTCTGGGTTATTTTGTTCTGGGAGGCATTAAGTTTAGATATTGGCTATGTTTGTGTCGTGTTATTCAAACCGTGTGCAAATTGTTTATGGCACTTCTGGTGCGGAATTGCATGCCTTGTTTCGTGCAGTGTTATTGATTGGATGTGTGGTGTACATATGCATCAAGAACAGGCAGAGAGAAATGGGAGATCCCAGCTACGGACAGTAACAGCTCACTTGTTTTCATGGTCACAAGGATTTATATTTAAAGTCGGATGGGTGAAGTAAAAATATGTTCCTTTAACTGTAGGGGATTGGGAACGTTTGAGAAAAAGAAGAGATGTTTTGAATTACCTACGCCAGAGTGATTTCAACATATGTCTTTTACAAGATATACATTGCAAACCAGAAATGCAAAATTACTTCCGAAATATGTGGGGCGGAGACGCAAAAATAGCAGGGTTTTCACAGAATTCGAGAGGGGTGGCAATTTTATCGAGGGCAGTGGATTTGAAATACAACGACATACGCATTGATGAATTCGGAAATTATATCATTGCAAGTGTGGTGATTAATGATCAGCTTGAAGTTATATTAGTGAATACATATGGCCCAAATATAGATGATCCCCATTTTTTTATTAACGTGTGGGATATATGCGAAAAAATGAAAGGAGAGAAAGACGTGCCATTTATTTGGGGTGGAGATTTAAATATCACTTTAAATTTTTCGATAGATGCCCTTAATTATTCCCAACAGCATAATAAAAAAGCCACTGATGCAGTAAAAAACATCATGAATCGTAGTGATTTGATCGACATTTACAGAGAAATTAAGGGCGAAAGGCAGAAGTTTACTTGGAGAGTAGGCAATCCTGTTAGAAAGTGTGCAAGATTAGACTACTTTCTTACGTCAGAATCCCTCATGCCAATGGTAACAGATGTTGATATCATTCCAGGTTATCGAAGCGATCATTCTATAATTACAATGGAACTGAACCTGACAGAGCAAAAGAGGGGGAAAGGGTTCTATAAAATGAACACATCTTTGCTAATGGATCGAGAATATGTACAATTAATAGAAAAGACAATAAGGGACACGATTTTAATTTATGCTCTTCCAGTTTATTCAGTTACTTTTGTCAGAGAAAAACCAACAGAAGTTGAGGTGATGATCAGCTGGAGTGCATTTTGGGAAGCTCTGATTCTGAACATGCGTACTGAAACGATTTCCTATTCAATTCATAGACGTAGGAAGTTAGTAGAAGAAGAGTTCAAAGTAATTAAGGAAATTCAAAGATTGGGAGATCATGAAGAAGGCGAGACGTCCGACGAAGTACAGTCAAGACTATCAGTCTGTAGGGAAAAATTAGAGGGCCTTAGGAAAATAAAAATGGAGGGTATTGTGACACGAAGCAGGGCTCGCTGGTACGAGGAAGGCGAGAAATCGACAGCATACTTCTTGGGGTTAGAAAAAAGAAATTATGTTAATAAAAACATTGCTTGCCTGTGTGATGCAAATAATGAACGGAGAACAAAACAAACAGAAATAATGGATATATTAGTTCAACATTTTTCTGAGTTATTTACTGAACAGCCCATTGATTGCACAGAGGCGGAGAAATTTGTAGATGATCTACATATGGAACAGCTCTCACAAATACAGTTTAAGGAATTGAATAGACCGGTGACGCTTCAGGACCTTACCGATTCCTTAAAAGGAATGTCGAATAATAAGGCGCCGGGAACAGATGGATTTCCAGCAGAATTTTATAAGCTATTTTGGAAAGACTTAAAACTTTTTTTCCATAGAATGGTAATGGAAAGCTATGAAAATGGTAGGCTACCAACGTCTTTAACTGAGGGAATTGTAACACTCATTCCAAAACCTCTGAAGCCTAAAGATGAGATAAAATCATATCGGCCGATAACGTTACTAAATTCGAGCTATAAGATAGTTGCATCTGCAGTAGCAAATAGAATAAAGAAGGTCTTACCAGATGTTATTGGTCATGAACAAACGGGTTTTATACAGGGTAGATTTATTGGTGACAACACTAGACTTACATATGACCTTATTCATCATTTAAATAGTACAGAGAGAAGTGCTTTATTTCTTAGCTTGGACATTCAGGATGCCTTTAATTCAGTTAACTGGGACTTCATTCGCATAATGTTGAAGAAGTTAAACTTCCCTGCATTTTGTATTCGGTGGTTCGATACGCTTTCTTCAGAGGCTGCCTCATTGATTGTTTATAATGGACATATATCAAAACGGATCAAGTTAGGAAGATCATGTAGACAAGGAGACCCTCTTAGCCCATATATTTTTGTGATTGTAATGAACGCATTGCTTCAAAGAATTAAACAAAACAGAAATATTTCTGGAGTCAGAGTAGGTGATTTGGAAATCAAGATGTCTGCTTACGCGGACGATGTGATGTGCTATTTAGATGGTAGCGTGAATAGTTGTAGGGTTTTATTCGAAGACTTAGGAATCTTCGCTAAATACTCTGGATTAAAACCTAATATTAAGAAGACCCAGGCGTTTTGGGTAGGTAAAGATGCAGAAACAAGAGAGCCAATTTGTTCAGATTTGGCTTTAAGATGGACAAAGAAACTTCAGGTTCTGGGAATCATTTTTGCTAATGACGAGACTCAATCAGTGGAAGAGAACTATGGCAGCAAGCTAACGAGAATTAGTGCAATTATTGCCAGCTGGAATAGACGCAATTTGTCGCTGGGTGGTAAAATCATAATCATCAAGACGTTGTTACTACCGATTTTGACACATATACTTACATCACTCCCCAGTCCGCCAGAGGAGTTTATGAAAAAGTTGAAAGCGACATTATTCCAGTTCATTTGGAACGGAAAAGTTGATCGGTTGAAAAGAAGTAGTATTTATAGAGATCATTTAAAGGGAGGGTGTAATATGGTAGATGTTGACACGTACGATACCGCCCTGAAAGTTACATGGGCGAGGAGAGAAATCATGGGTAATCATGACTGGTGCAAGTTGTTTAGGCAAGAAATAGCACGATTCCAGTTTATCTGGGAGCGCAATGCAGATTCATTATTGGAAATGGGAAGAAATATGTCCAATAAATTTTGGACAGATGTTGTACGAGCAATGGCAAAATTTGATCAGAGCATCATGGTGGACATAGAAGATGTTAATCGACATTCCGTGTGGTTTTCAAATCATACAAAATTTAGAAACTATGAAATAAAAGCATGGAGGCAAAAAGGAATAGTTTACATCAATGACCTATTAAGGGACAATGGAGAAATAATGTCCTTTGAGGAAGCAAAAGCTACTTATGATCTGAAAGGGACAATAATAGATTATCTAGGTCTGGTACATAGTCTGCCTGTTGAATGGAAAACCAGACAAGGCAAAGTAAAGGAAGCATATCCTATTATTCACCCAAATGTTCAAGCGATCATTAGTCAGAAAAAAGGCAGTAAGTATATTTATAACACACTTCTACATCATAAATTCAAGGGAAGTAAAAATAGTTGGGAGTTGGGTTGGGAGCAAGAGATGGGACAGATTGACTGGTTGAAAGTATATGAAGCAAATCTTAGACTAATTTCGGTTAAATATCGAACACTACAATACAAAATTTTAACGAAAATTGTGGCAACAAAACGTTTACTTTACCAAATGGGCATAACCGTATCGTATAGATGTGACAGATGTACGCAATGTATCGATACTATAATGCACAGATTCTGGTTTTGTCCATTGATCAGAGCATTTTGGAAGGACGTTGAAACATATCTGAGGAACGTAGGCTTAGTTCAAAACATGTCTTTTTTTAACTTAAAAATGATAATTCTAGGAAATGATGAATTGCTGGCTATTAATCATATCATCATCGTAGGCAAAACGATGATTGCTGGCAAATACCTACTTTCTGTTGACATTTTATTAACTATATTGAAAAGGGATATGATCACGGAAAAACACATAGCGCTTAAAAGGGAAAAATTACGTGACCATGAAAAGAAGTGGGCAGCGTTGGTTGAAGCATTTGACCGGTCTAGCTAAAAAGGATTGTAAAAGTGTGTAGGATGCTGGGAGTCAACAGGCGATCAGTTTATTCTGTTGTTTCTCTTCTTATCTTTCCGTGTGAAACGATGTCATAAGCTGAATACATCGTTAAAAAAAAAAAAAAAAAAAAAAACAGCTTTTTACATGTTTAACCTTTACTGCATCGGCAGATGGCCGATACATGAATTGATGGTCGTTTCTGCAAGCCGCCTCCTATATATGCCGGTCTGGCCGGCCGGATGCCCGTAAGGGGCTGTATCCGGCCTGGATCGATGGTAAGCATCGCGCTGATCTGAGCTTCCTGTAGCCAGCACCAGAGGAATGGCGCCAATGCGGCGGATAAATGGCGCGAGTTGGGAGGCACCTCCGGCATACCAGGGTCACAAGGGTGCATAAACAAATACTTATGCACAATGCACCACGTGCATTACATTGCATCTTCATTAGCCGAGTCGGAGACGTATCCCATGAAATCACGAAATAACCGAACCATTGCGTTAAAAAAATGAAACATGGTCGATAACTATCCGCTCATACTAAACGAAAGCAGGCATTGCACATCAGTCAGAGACAAAGCATAAAAATTATCGCAGACGTAAGTTTCATACGTACCGACTGCTAGCCTGTCTCCTTCGCGGCGTTTCCACGTCATCGTTCCTCGTCTCTCGTTATCACTCTCACACCATATCACTACACACGCCAGTCGTCACCGGGTGAACCTTCACACTACCAACGCTCGCGTATCACGTGCCTCGTCTCGTGCGCGCCGCGCCGCCACTGCCCGGGATCGACACGCACCACACTCGTCCCCGTTCCGCTCTCGACTGGCGGCTGACTGCTTGGAGCCGCCGCTCGGCCGACCGACCGCGCAGGCGCCGTCCGGTGCTAGCTGCACAGCGGATGTGACGGCGTTGCAGTCTCCGGCCGGCACGCCACTGCTCGTGAATGCGCCCGGCTCGTGAGCCCTTCGTGATCTGAGCGAATGCCGGAGCTGGGTTACCTGAGCTCTGGGTGACGCCGTTATGGGGATTTGTGCAGGGTGCATGTCATGCTAAATAACACAAGTGGAGATCAGGGATGTTTGAAATTACAATACTCCACAGGTTTATTTTCAACGTGCAGCGCCAAGACCTTATTAATGCAGTCAAAAGTTCCAAAAGTTTCTAGCGCTTTTTTTCCTTGGGCACTTTTTACTTGGGTACACGTCTTTAGAGGTGAAAGGATTGGTATGATAAAGGTTGCAAAACTTAGAGCATTTTAGTTTTTTTTTTAGGTATTTCGTCTAAAAAAAACATCGCAAACGGCAACAGCAATAAGTTTTGTGGCTGCTAAAAAAAAAAGCATCTGGGCAGTGCAAAAGCCTTATAAGGGCTCATCAAAAGCTGTTTTGCACGTGGAATAGGCTTTGCTACTTTCAAGTTTTAAGCGTTTAGCAAATTTCGAGACGTTCTGAGAAACATTTTTGCCGTTTTTATTTTGCCTTTGATTTTGCCCGCATGGCTTTGTAAAAAAAAGCAGTAGTTGCCCAAAAGCTAGACGAATCCGACCATGATAAAAATGTGTAATCGTTCAACGTGATAATTATATCTGATTTGTTCGTAGCAATAAAGTGGGCCGACCAGTAGGCACTAGACATCAAACATGAGTGAGCGCACAAATGCCACCAGCGCCAAGGGGAAGAAGGGAAAAGGAGGCGCCTCGAACGCGGCCAACAGCACCAAGGCATCCATCCGACCGCCGCAGCGGATCACCACCGTTCAGAAGCTGCACATGAAGCTGCTGGAGGCGGGCATCGGCGCCGGCGACCGGCGTGGACCGACCGACGCGGCCATCGCCGCCGGCATGAGGGCGACGGCGCGGCCGGGCCCCGGCACCGAGCCACCGGACGGCTCCGTGAGCAGGGACTCGAGTCCCGGCATCGACCTGGTGCCGCCGCCCCAGGAGCCGCCAGCCGAGCCGCCGCCGCCGCCGCCGCCCAAGAAACCGGCCAAACGCACCGCCGCCCAGATCTTCCGCGAGCTGGCCAGGTGCCGGGTCGAACAGGAGGAGGAACTGAAAAGGTAAGCCCACCGTCACCGCCCCTCCCCTTCCATATATCAGGCAGATAAATATCTAACCCTCAGGCCTGTCCACCTGAAACCCGTAGACATGTGCTGCTCGCGCCGCGCAGCGGTGCTTGCAGGCCCCGCTCCGTCGAGAGCTCATGTCCTGACCGTCCCGTCGTCATCACCGCAGACTGTCGGCGCTGGAGTTTGTGCCCGTCACAGAAGAGGTTGTGAACAAGAAGGCTGTCGAGCTGGAGGAAAAGGAGGCCCACGACAGGGCGGAAAGGCGCATGCTGGCACTGCTCACTCTTGAGAACTCCATAGCCTCCAAGGAAAAGGCGCTGGAACATAAAAAGAAACTGGGAGATAAAGCGCTGCAGGAGGTAAGATTTTTCGAAGCTATTTTGCAAGCGGTTTATGTGTTTTGTGCAGGCAACGTAGGCAACAGCCAACAATGCAGGCAACCTATATAAAAGTGAAAACTAAGCGCAAACTGTGTCAAGAGCTACTTCTCGATCAAGCGAGCACTTTCATTCGCGCATTGCATCGATGGTTGCATTTTATGCAGACTTTCTGGAACATATCATCAATCAGCTATGTTTCAATGTCATCCCTTTTATGCCGTTTCAGAAGCGAAACCTGCGCACCGTTCTGGCTGAGCTGAGGGCCCAGGAGCAGACTCTGGCAGAGCACGTGCGGAGGACCGTGGTGGCACTACGGGAGAGGGCCAGGGAGGCGGTCAGCGCGGTCACCCAGCAGAAGGTCACTGACGGTCAGTCGCGTGGTGAAGGGGGACAGTATGGTGGGACAGACGCTCTGTCGTCAGACTGGTGGAACAGAAGGTCGAGACGGTTTAGTTGGGACAGAAGGTCTGGTGGGACACACAGTCTGATGGGACAGACGGTTATGTGGGACAGTCTGGTGGGACAGACGGTTTGATGGGATGGTCTGGTGAGACGGACGGCGAAGGTTTTTATTTGTATCTAAACAATAGTTTACATGGTTTTGTATCATTGGTTGCGTGATGCACACATAATGCCGTAAAAAGTTGTACGATGTATTATCGCGTTCCGCATTTGTTTCCAGCTCGCCAGTTTGGGGAGGAGACGCTTTCACTTGTCCGAGAGGCTCAGCAACAGGTGAGGAAATGCGTCGAACGAAACTAACGTTTGTAATCGATAAGACTAGAATATGGTACGGAAGGGAGGACGCTGAACTAAACGTTATGATCCAGAGTAATTGGTTTCAGATGCGAGTGTGATTTTGAACACATTACAGATAATTTGCTCGTAAAAGAGGCTGGGTAACATCCACTAAATCCACTCAGACGCGTCCTCTTGCCTCTGGCTAGCTGACCCTTTCAGTCCCTCCCTGTGTTCGATCTGTAAACTGCACGTGCTGTTCCCCTTCCAGAGGGAAGAGGAGCGTCAGCAGCGGGCGCAGCTGATTCAGGAGATCCGTCAGCTGGAGACCACGCCGCTGCCCCGCTTCAAGGAGCTGGACCTCACCGAAACGGCCGGCCACGGACTGCTCGACGAAATGTCCATCGTCGAGGTAAATAGGGGGCTCGACGTAAGAACTTAGAGTCATTGATGATGCGCTGAGGCTGGTGACAGATATGATGAAGGGCTCCGGCATAAATCAGAAGACGTCACTATTCGCATGTTGACGCGTGAAATTTCCCTCTTTTGTAGAATACCTATGCTCTGATAATTGGTGCACTACCGAAATCCAGTTTATGCTAATGACAGTTATCAAACTAACTAGGACGTGCAAAACCAAACACGATTGCGTTCGTGTGACCTCTAGCCTGACGTAATCAAGACGTAATTACCTCTGACCTAACGTAATCGTTTTTGCGTTTGCACGGTGTCATAGTATTTCGATGTTCTTCGGTCTATCTATAAGAATAAAATTCATTATAATGCGGTATATGTCTATTCGTGGAATAAATGAGAATGTGATTCGTTTCAGCTCAGAGAACGACTTGCCCTCCTAAACATGAGACGAACGGCAGAACTTCGAGAAAAGAACCAGATGATTCTCAAAAAGAAAAAGGAACAAGAGCAGCAGATGGAATTGGCTGAAGAGATTTTAGCAAGATTCCACGAAACGCAAGCACTTGAACGGTACCGGTCTCAGCGTCAAATGTTTATTTAGTAGTATTCATTCAATACGATAATTTCTAGCTTTGTCCTGCCCCGAAAAATATGTGAGAGGCACGGAAATAATTGTTCATCAGCGTTAGCTATAACTATTATATTACTGTCTTTACTCCACAAGGAACCGCTTCGGGTCGGAGCTTTTAAAATCGATTACATTACTTCGTCAGCAGGTGGCAATCGGCTAGGTATTGGGATTTGGAGATATCAGTCGAAGAAGTACGTACATATTTTTGAAACTTCGAGTTCCAATAAAAGAGTAAATCTCTCATTTCCTCTTGATAAGTCATAACTCCCTACCTTTCGCACCTTCTTTCATTTTTTCGTGGTTCCGCTCTAAGCCCCAGCTCCGAGCTCTATAGACTCCGAGGAGCCAGAGCACCTCTTCCTCTGACTCCAGCCAGACAAAATATAAAGCTCCGACCCTCTAGGCTCTAATGAATCTCAATAACGACCGTTAAAGAATGAAGAATTTGTTGGGTTAGGCCCTTTCGGTCCAATGAGACCATTTCAGAGCCGGAAGGATGATAGGATATAGGGGGAGACATTGGTCTGGGCAGGCACCCTAGTGAGTCGCCGGGGCTGAGCCCGTCCAGAGGACAGGCCACCCAGCCCCAAGGCACTCACTGCACCCGGCTACGGGGTGCGCTCCCTCGGGAGCAGCGGTGCCGCTCCAAGGGAGCAGCCCGCATGAGCTAAAGTTGCCTGTCCAGTCCGGAGGGGGGTTGCGGCGTGGAGGAGAAGGATTTCAGTATCCTGAGGATAGAAGCACGGAACGGTGAATAACGACCGTCTCTTGTTATGTGTTTACGTACTATCTCGGTGTAGGCATTCGTTCCTCCTAACCAGAGTACTACGTCGATCAATTCTGTCGTACCGCTAAAGTTCCCGCCTGTGTCCTTAGGCAGCAGCAACGTGAGCGGTCAGCCAGGAGGCCGCCTCCAGTCTCCTCCGAGCGGCTCCACCAGCTTCAGAGCGAGCTCGAGATGAAGCGAGGAGAGCGGCTGAGGAAAGCTGCCGAGCGGCGAGCCGGTCTGCGACCGCAGCGACACCTGGTGGTGCCAACAGCAGCGCCTCCAGCGGCAGTTGTGCGAAGCGCGCCGCCGGGAGTGGGTCGCACGCGGGCGGAGGAGGAGGCGGTGTATCAAAGGCGGACAAAGAGTGACAGTTGTGTGCGGCTGGGTGCCAGCTCCCAGGGGGTCACCACCGGCACCTCGCAGTCCTATGGGTGTGTCGCCAGATAGATGGGCAATTGTGGGCTATAAGCACTGCAACGGATCGGCGGAAACGGTACAAGCTGAAAAAACATCGAAATATAATCTACTGTGATGCTAGTAAACGTTTCCCGGTTTACGTGGACTAGTTTTAACGTCTGTCTAGTTTTATGTCATTATTGTTACCCTAGTCGGAAGCATGAGCACAGATTTACACAGCTTGTGTCAAAGTCACAGACGTCTTATTGTTATTTGCTTACGCACCCGAGTGTTTATTGAGTCGCCTACCAGGTCCAGTACAGTGGGCAATGCAAACCAAGTGCATACGAACTACTTTCTACACAGACAACGATTAAGTCTAGCCATAACCTAACGTACATCTACAAACACAGCTTGTAAGTTGCAACCGCAACATACAAACGCAAGCGTCTACCCTTGCAAGGTCTTGCACTTAACAAACGCATTACACATGCACGATACACTTGTTACACTGCATGGTATGGCACATAGATACTGTGAATGCTTACACACACAAAAGAAATACACAAAGTGACGAAGAATAAACGTATCGCTCAACAACCACAGCATCAGCTCGTCTGACATCATTAGTGTACTAGGCATCACACCAATGGGTCACCTGCCTTACACATCCAACAGTGACAAGTGACAACAGCCGTCAGCACATTTACCAGTCTCACATTACCAGACATCAGTCAGTCCCACATCACCGAGCGACCTCACATATCGAGCTGCACATCTGTGTTATCCCGTATCCAGGCGAGGTAGGGTGCGACGCGTGTGTAGCCGGCCGGGTCCCCGATGTCACAGCCGGCGGCCCCTACAAAGCTGCTGATACCGACCAGTGACCAGCGACCGGACTGGAAGATCATCAGCGGCCCGCCGCTGTCACCCTGAGGGGCACACGGCAGGGCGTCAATATCGAGACTCAATGGTGCTCCGAGCCAGGGACTTCGAGCAACCTCAGGACTAGACTAAATGGTATCGGCAAGGGGACGAACTAAAAATAATTAAATGCATGAATGTGTCCGAAGGAGTAAAACGGTCACATTGAAACTATAGACTATAGTAAACGTATGTCATGTCACTGTCATATCAGGTCAAAACATAGTGATATGATGTAGATCATAGGGTAGCCTGGGGCAAGACGCCCCAGATAATTTATTTTGCTACATAACTTTTATTCCACATAACCTAGAAGGCCAAATTTGTGCTCAATGCGTTCTTTGGACATTCTACTTTAAATTCCACCCCTCAAATTCATTCACTTATGATCGGACTCCCAGCTAGGAAGTGGTTTGTGAAGCAACTGCAAATAGGGCGTTTTGCCCCAACCCCAGGGCAAAACGCCCCACGGCCTGGGGCAAGAAGCCCCATACTCTAGATTAAAGATTAAACATGCTAGTTGACTAAATCTTATATGAAAGGTCCGTTGGACCTTGGGAGGCATGGCACTGAAGTTAGCACCTTCCATCCTATCAGGTGTTCAGCTACGACACTATTGTATGAGCAGGTTTTTCACCTGCCTCATAAGGCCAAATAATAAATTATTGCAATGCAAATGTTTACAGAATACTTCCTTTGACATCCAGTTGCTGAGAAAAATACACATAAAGGCATAGAAACTTACTGTTCGCCAGCTACCGAACATTAGAAAGTGGGTAGTCCGAACAACACATGAGGTAAAACGCCCCATGGGGCTTTTTGCCCCGCGACCTACTGGGGCGTTTTACCCCATCACGTAGTTCGGTCAGAGAACAACGCCTTGCACTCCAGGAAGACATAATTTAACACGAACCAACCCGGCATTGTAAGCGTTAGACAATAGTTGTTCAAAATACATAAAAGTCGTTAACCTGATGTGGACGATAAAAGAACGCCATGATGCATAATCTGACAACAAAACATAAAAATCACTCCAAAAACACATTTTTGGCTATATCTCCCTAAAGAGTCATCACAATTTATTTCCAGTCTGCTCATATAATGATCGTATAGTGCACGTTTTATAGAAGAGAGGATGTTTCCCCAGAACCTTGCCAGTTCCGAGAAACATCGGTGAGGCGTTTTACCTCGGCGGGGCGACTTGCCCCGGTCTACCCTACTTCATTTGTCACCAGGCAGCTTTACGGTATCGTTTCTTTTCGGGCTGTAAAAAGTGGCGTAATAGCAGCACAGTGCACACAAGCTATTAATTAAACCCGCGCCCCGTAGGGGGGGGGGCGAAAAGCCCCCCCCCCTGTCCTTTTCGGTCGATATCTCCTAAACGGCTAAAGATATCGCCACCAAACTTTCAGGACCCCTCCGGGCATCAATTTTATACATTGTGACAAAAAACAAATTCCAGAGGCTATGATAGGTTGGCCACAAATGACGTCAGAATGACGTCATGTTTTGTCATTTTCGACCGAAAAAAGACCTTCGCGAGAAGATATGTCAGGCCTACAGCTTTGAAGATACAGAAAAATTATTAGACATAAAATATGTAGAATTGACAGGGCTACAAAACTGCTATCTCAGATTTTTGAAATTTCTGAGTTTTGACCCCCAAAAATCAAAAAAGCATTTTTTGGATATTTTAGTCTAAAAATCCAAAAAGTTTTTTGAGTTTCGAAAAAAACGGTATATATGTGATAGTACCTATCGTCTTCTATCTACATACCAAAGTTCAGATCGATACCTCGTTTTTTGGCCAAGTTATAGCGAAAAAACTGTTCAAAAATAATGACGTCAAATTTTCAAACTCAATTTTTGGCAATTCTAGACCTCGTAGAGCAACAAAAAAGACCACCATTAGACTCCCCGTGACAAGCTGCATCGAATCGATACCCATTTTATGCAAAAATATCAACTTTGAAATTTGACCTAATTTGACCTGACATTGACCTGACCTTCACCAAAACGTGACCTAGGCTGGCCCCAAAGGCTGCCTAACCCACATAATCGCATTTGTCATGTAAAGTGGACCATAAAATCACACGACACTTTCATATTGTGACCCCCGGTGACCTGACCTCGCTATGACCTGACCTGGTATCAATGACCTCAGATAGCAAAGTATGTGTTTGACGAACAATGTACCATCGACGGTTTTCAATAAATTACCAATTTACTCGATTTCACAACACATTTCTTGAAATGCCTGTCAATGGTGAAAATCTGACCTTTGACCTTGTGACGTCATCGGTTTGACCTAGGTCAATGAAATCTGGTCACAAGGTAGTTCCCGGGTGGGGCTATCGAACGCCGTTTGACTTTTGAAAATCAGCCGGTAACTTTCCGAGATCTTAGGGGGGCCGAAACGCCCCCCCCCCCCCCCTACGGGTGGTAGGGTCCGCCGGTAGCCCTACGGGGCGCGTGGTGACTGAGGATGCCCTCTCGAGCCAGGAGCGCCAATCCTTACCGAGCAGTGCGACTGTTTGGCGGTGGTCGGTTTGGAGCAGATCTTCAGCGGCGTCATCTGGAACGGGAACCGGTTGGCGCACTCGCAGTTGCCGATGATACGCACCTTGGCCGCCTGCAGAATGAAGCTGCCCCCCGGCTGCAGCAGAACGGGGAAAACTTATGGCATGGACATAAAATATAGAATATCCGATCAGAAAAACGTCAATATCAAAATAAAATGAATGAATACTATAAAAACTTAGGTACAGCAAAATACATAAAAAGAAACTGTGAAATGAGAATGAGTTTGTCCAGAGGACGCAGCTTTTCTTTTGCATTGTAAAGAAAAGAGCGGCGCGCAAAACCGCGAAACTTGGCACCGCTTATCATCGTCAAATTTGCATCGAGTGTAAAATTAACCCTGGTCACCTAAGGTCAGATCACCAGATCAAGTTAGCCCTGGTATTTACGGTGGGGGAGGGAGCAAGCGGCTAAACGGACTTCCCCTCACTTTTTCGCAAATAACTCGCGCAAAAAACGGCCGATTGAGACGAAGCTTTCAAAGTCTGCAAGCGATATTATGCGTCTTCACGACCGGTATGATGCTTGCAGTCACACATCTGACCAGTTGGACGAATTTCGAACCGTTCACAGTCAGCGTTCCAAAAATTTCTCATTTGGGCTGAAGATGACACTCAAGAATAAGAATGGATAATTTTCCACTCTCACGTTTTTGGTGGCTCGAATTTTCCACTCAGACACCCAAGAGAAATCTGAAGTTTGGGACACTGTTCACCAGAAGTGAACGTGTATATAACTTAGTTTTTTTTTTTTTAAGAAAATATCAGGGTTGCGCAGTGCGCTTGGGCTTTTGAGTCAATTATTTTCCATGCGACACCAATAGGCTTAATGGTCATTTTCAGAGATGTTGGGGTTGCTGCTACAACCCCCTTTTGGGGTTCCTGCTACAACCCACTTTATATATAAAGTTGCACTCGTGCTGTTCACAATTCCTCCCGATCCATCCAACAACGCCCGATCCCGTCCGGCCGCTTCCGAATCTCCGACTAGTCGACGAGCGATCCACTCACGGCCGTAAGTTATCGTCCAAAGTTTTATAATCTGCGTCAATATTGTGTGCATACTTGTGCCACGGAATATATAGTTTTAAGTCTACGACATGTCGATATGTACCTACTACGATATGTCGTAGACTATATATTCCGTGCTTGTGCGATTTTGTGTGCACCGCGGGAGTATCACCACTGAGAGGGTTGTGGGTCTCTACTCTCTCATCTCTCTCTCTGAAGAGTCGGGGGGTCGATCGAGCCCCGTTTTTTTTTTGCATTTTTTGAATGCCATCCTGACGTTTTTTGCAGAATACAGTGACCGAAATCTGGGGAGAAATCGAAAATTGGGGGGGGGGGCTATGGCTACGAAGGTCAGTCCATGTCGCTGCCCAAGTGGCCCACCAGTCAAAATTCCTTAGCCGAGGCCCTGGTATTTGGCCTCACAGGTTATCTCGGAAAGTAAGAAACTTTGAAATACGCGGAAAAGGTAACAGCTTGCTCGCTACAAGATCTCCTTTCACTATCATAATAGGTCGTTTTTCGATTGAGTCATCGCTGAGGTCTCTGGAGGTCACCAAGCGCAGAATTATCACGAATTTTGGTTCCCGATTTGACAACTTTTGGCGCATAACTCGGGAACCAATAAAGGTACAGCGCCGCAGAAAAGCGCATTCCATTGCTCTTTCAAAGTCCTTTTCTAAGCATTGTTCTCAGAATTGATAAAACGTCATGCTTTATGAAAACAAAAGAAACAACTGAATACCTGTCTTACGCCAATACATGTCTTTGCGGCAGACAACAAAATGCAGAAAAGGTCACAATCATCAACCCCAACAAAAACCTGACCATACCATGACAATGGATAGGGTGCAGCTGATAATCAACGGTCACTCAAAAGGTCATGCCACTTTACGAAAGATTACGAGCGTTGTCGCCAGTATGAAACGTTAGATGAAGACACGGTTGAGCGATGAAATCACTTGAATTGTGTTCAAATCAATACGGATCGATTGACATGCAGCATGGTCAAATTTTGAAGTTGTCCTTTCCAGGTCAAATTTAGTTCGTTTGAGTTACACGTTCGTCAGTTACACGTTAGTTCGTTTTAGCTACACGTAAGTTTATTACAATTAATGTAAAAATCGGGAGTTGTTCGTAATAATTTAATGTTTTGTGACCTATAGTGACTTTAGCGATGACCTGATCGAAAAATGACCTGTACTGATAGGTTTTATTAGCGAGCTATCTATTGCTTTATTCAGGGTCTCTGTAGCTTTCATAATCTTTAGGTAGTCGGGTGGGGCAAAAAAAAAGCGCCACTCTTTCCACCATGGCGAAGTTGGCTGAGACCGCCCAGTACGGTGGGCTTAACGGCGATAACTCCGTCATCCAAATCGTCTGTTACCTATTGAGTTCAAGGTACAGCTTTTAGTTCTGCCCGACCTCAATTATATGTCCTGTGTCCGCGATACGGGATTATTACGAGCGAGCGAGCGCAGCGAGCGAAGCGAGTCTTTTCAATATAACGGAAAAATCTCAGTATGAGCGGCCCGGCCCGGCCCGGCCCGGCCCGGCCCGGCCCGGCCTGTAACGCTTTTGAGAGGCTTACAGGGTGGAAAGTAATTACGCGAACATGTATTTTCTTACAATTTCGCCTGTCAGTGGAGATTTTGCATGAGCGCGGGCTGTTATGGAACATGACTGGTCGTGTTTGTTGTCGCCTCATCTAACAAAAGTGACCTTACTTTGAAAAATGACTTGGAAGGTCTACAACACCTCTCGGCTTCGAGTGGTGCTGACGCCATACGCTGCTCAAGACCAAAATGGGCAAAGAGATCAATTTGAAGTTGCCAGGGAAAGCGTTTGTGATTATTTTGGCTGGATTGGTGCGGAAGGGACTCGGAACGGTCTCGGCACCAGCATTACTCAATTACACGTTTGGTTGAAGCATAATAAAACTTAAGAGGACTTAAAAAGCAAAGCCGTTGGCGGCAGTAAAACCTCGGCGAATTCAGGCGCCGAATGGGTGGTCACCATTTCCGCGACCAAACGACAACAGTCGACCCGAAAACAGGCGAAATGGTTTACTTTGGCCGGGTACCCCATCTAAGATATCACGATTCATACATAAATCCGTGAAAATTCGAAAATCAAGCCGTACAAACAATCGAGATGGCCAAACTTCATGAATTAACAGCAGGATTGTCAATTTAAGTTTTCTTAACCCGCGCCCTGGTGGGGGGGGGGCTATTTTTTGCCCCCCCCCCCTCCAGACTTTTCGATATATCTCCAGAACCGCTGCGCCGATCGTCACCAAACTTTCAGTACCCTCCCGGACATCAATTTTACACGTTGTGACCAAAATTTTTTCCAAAGGCTATGATAGGTTGGCCGGAAATGACGTCAGAGTGACGTCATGTTCTGCCGTTTTCGACCCAAAAAAAGGTTTCGCGGGAAGAGCTGTCAGGCCTATAGCTTTGCAAATACAGAAAAATGATAAAGACATAAAAGCTGTAGATTGGACAGGGCTACAAAACTGCTATCTCGGATTTTTGAAATTTTTGGATTTTGACCCCCAATAATCAAAAATTAGATTTTTTGGATATAATAATCGAAAAATCCAAAAAGTTTTTTGAATTTCGCAAAAACCGGAATATATGTGATAGTCCTTACCGCCTTCCATCCACATACCAAATTTGAGATTGATACCTCTTTTTTTGGCGAAGTTATAGCGAAAAAACTGTTCAAAATTGATGACGTCAAATTTTCAAACTCAATTTTTAGCAATTCTAGACCCCGTAGCGCAAAACAAAGACCACCATTAGACTCCCCGTGACGAGCTGCATCGAATCAATACCCATTTTATGCAAAACTATCAACTTTAAAATTTGACCTTTTTTGGCCTGACCTTGACCTGACCTTGACCTGAACTTCACCAGAAACTGACCTAAGCCGTACCTGATAGTCTTATAACCAACACCATTGAGTTGGAAATGAAAAATTGGCCATAAAACATGTATCACACAACCTTAGTAAAGTTGGGCTCATGTGACCTGACCTGTGACCCTTGGTGACCTGACCTGTGACCTGACCTGGTATTGCCAGTGACCTCTAATAGCAACATATCTACTAGGCAACTGACGCCCTACCGCTGATTCTCGACAAAATGCGTTTTCCTCGGTGTTATAGCGCATTCCCTAGAAGCCCCGTGAACGGTGAAACGTTTCATCTTTGACCTGACCTGTGACGTCATCGGCGACCCCGATGTCAATGAAATTTGGTTTCCTTCGACAAATTTGATAGGCCTTTCGAACGCCGTTTGAATTTTGCAGATCCGTCCAGCAGTTTCGGAGATACGAGGGGGGGCAAAAAATAGCCCCCCCCCCCCCCACCAGGTCGCGTTATAAACAGACCCCACCAGGGCGCGGGTTAAGACCGCCAAACCTGAACAGAGGAGGACAGGCAGCTGGCTTTGTGGTTGGGTGAGACATCTTCGAAGCTATTTCATCCGTCAAACCTGCAGAACAACGCGTTGGGGGCTGCTGATGCGTCCGACGTCCCGCCCGTCCCAACCTTCAAACATCCGGCAAAGGAACACACATCAGCGTGTTATGAGCGCCCGGATGGTGTCAGAATTGCATGTAGTGACCAACAAGGCCACAAAAAAATAAAGTATACAACTAGTGGAACATCCTTCCAGACGAGTCTCTTTATCTAATCCATCAATGCACCAAAAGGGGCAAAATGATTGAGCGCACTTTTGTGCCCGACGCAAAGAAACTCTTCTTCATGATTGATAAAGTCCTTCCTCTCACGGCCAAAAAGACGCAAGACTGGTGCTTTGAGAACCCGTTCTTCCTCTGGGCATATAATGGTCAATCTGGGAATAGCCCAGACCTCAATTTGATCAAAAATATCCAGGCGACTCTTCAGGAGAGCGTCTAAGAGCTCCTAGTAGCCACTAACATCGATTGCCTCACCAGACAGCTCCAGGAGGCGTGAACTAAGCTTTGGCCAACAGTGCTTGACATGCTCATATCAATTATGCCTGAACGCCTTTGTCAGTGTATCGCACATAAATAGGAATATATGAAAAGATGAAATTTTCATGTCACCGCCGCTTTTTCCATTGCTATAAGACGAAAAAGTATGTTCGCGTAATTACTTTCCACCCTGTATATCTCAGCAACCGCTGGACCGATTGGCCTGCGGTCTTTTTTGTTGGGTAGCCCCATCCCTTCTACCCCGTAATTGACTACTTTTGATACATCTCAGTGACCGTCGTGGCACGTGCCACGTGAAAAGTCAAGGGTGTTCAAGCTGTTTTGCAAAAGCAGTGATTTTGAGAGGCTCATATCTCAGCAGCCGCTTGGGCGATTGACTTGCGGTAATTTTTATAGGGTAGCTGCATCCTTTCTACCAAAAATAGGATGCTCTCGATGCATGTGGGTCACCCGCAGTGCACGTGCAAAATACAACAATAAGAGGTGTCAAATTTGTTCCCATTTTAATAACTCGGTAATTACTGGGGCGATTTCGCTGAAACTTGGCATACAGGTAGGCACCCACCAGGCAATGCATTCCCATGTGTTGCGGTTAACCCTCGCCGGCACAGGCCATTTTGCGTCCTTCGACGGCACAAGGGGGGGGGGGGGGTGGTACGACCCCCCCCCCCCTCGCGTTTGGCCCCTGATTGAGCTAGAGCTTCGCGGAAAAAACGAGCGTGTTGCCCGTCACGAGAGGAAGCCGATGATATCCAATTTTAAGGTCCTAGGTCATCGGGTGACTTTCCAGGTCAGGTCAATGACCCGAAAACCGGGAAAATCGGGACCAGTTAGAAAGTCGTAAAGTGTGGCTGCTATGTGGTTTTCCGGGGTGCTGATTACGAATATCGTGTTAGTTTTGATCAAAGATGATGTTTTTAAGCATTTAGACCAGGTCGGGTCGGTTCAGGTCAGGTCAACCGGTAGGGGTTGTGACGGGTATTCGTAATACGTGTCAACCGCCTCTGGCAGCTTCGTAACATGTTACGAAGGCACCAAAACTACTTCGTAAATGTTCAAATGGTTGCTAAATTCGAATTCAACTCCAAAAACTAGCCTAGAAACATGTAAAACTCGAAAACGTGAACCGAGGTCACCCGAGGTCACCAAAGGTCAATGACCTGACCTGACCTTCAGGTGACCTTGACACCCACCCTAATGTATGGGAGCAATATAAAATCACATGTTTGAACGTTTGAAACCACGAAAAGCTTGCAAACGCGCGGCTAATGCGAGCCGACATACGCCGAATCGCGATTTCGGCCAAACATGGTCACGGAAAAGAGGTCACAGGTCAAAGGTCATTGGGGTCAGGGTCATGAAATTTTCAGGGAACGTGTAAAATTGATTAATGCGAGGGTACTGAAAGTTTCGTCGCGATCGGCCGCTTTTTACGCGAGTTATTCGCGAAAAACCTTAGGGGGGGTTGCATCAACCCCCCCTGTGCCGGCGAGGGTAAAGGTGCTACTGCACGTGCGCACGTGCAGGGGGCGTTTCCAGATCTCGAGAACGGCTGGGCTGATTGTGCTCAAATTTGGTACACGGTTGGAGACCGGTTAGTAGGGTGCCGTGCAAAAGTCAGTTTGGACCCCGTTTACACGTGCGCACGTGCAGAATGCCGCTTCCAGATCTCAGGAACGGCTGGGCCGATTGCGTTCAAATTTGCAACACCGCTAGCGACCGGTTAAAAGGGTGCTTTGCGCAAGCCCGTTGGAAGTACCCTCTCGCCCTTCCGCACGTGCAGGGCTCACTATCTCGCTCACTCGTTCTTCGCCCAAAAGGCGTTTTGCTGGTGTATATTGTATATCGCGCTCTGCGCGCCAGCCGCCAGGGAGCCACGATGACTCATTATATTTGTTAATGGTCGGCGTCATCTCACTTGTTATCGGACAACCATCCATCTCTTCATCCTCAGGACAAACCCATCCGCATCCCATCTCACGCTCCCCTTGCGGGCTGCCGGTCACCCCGTCTGACAACCGGTGGGTGAGGTCGGGTCCGCACCAGGACCCGTAAAAATCCTCTCCTGTGACCGTTTGGAAGGTGGGCGGACTGTCCCAACGGGGCAGAGACCGAGGCCGAGTCGGTTTCGTTTCCGCAGATCATTAGCCGCGTTTACATGGAGGGGTGTTCACGGGCACCGCACACTGCTGCGTGCGGTGTGTGCGGTGCGTCCAGCAGGCGTGGGGGTAGGGGATGGGTAGGCGGTTCTGACGTCACGGCTGCGTGCGGTGGACGGTCCACTGTGGCCAGTCCCGACCGGCCACAGCGATCGCTGTGTGCGGTGACGGAAGGCTGACGTAGGGACGCAGTGGGCGGAGCTTCGAGGCTGTGTGCGGTCCGACCGCACACAGGGCCCGTGAACAGCCCTAGGGTTAGTTGCCAGATAGTGGAATTCCGATACCGAGACATTTATTCCACTAACGAGATATTTCAGGCACATTCCGCTGGTTCTGACAACTTATGCGGCCTTCTGGCCGGGTAGGTCGTCAGAACTAGCGGATTATGCCCGAACTGTGTCGTTAGTGGAATAAATGTCTCGGTATCGGAATTCCACTATCTGGCAACTAGCCCTATGCGGTAAACGCGGCTACTGTCCGTGTCCCGCAGCCCAATGTCTACATCCTATTCTAATATCCCATAGCTCAGGCTTTTTAGGCTGAAACAGTTTACCCCCAACAAAACAAAACAAAGCAAAACAAGACAAAACAAAACAAAACAAAACAAAACAAAACAAAACAAAACAAAACAAAACAAAACAAAACAAAACAAAACAAAACAAAACAAAACAAAACAAAACAAAACAAAACAAAACAAAACAAAACAAACAAAACAAAACAAAACAAAACAAAACAAAACAAAACAAAACAAAACAAAACAAAACAAAACAAAACAAAACAAAACAAAACAAAACAAAACAAAACAAAACAAAACAAAACAAAACAAAACAAACCAAAACAAACCAAAACAAAACAAAACAAAACAAAACAAAACAAAACAAAACAAAACAAAACAAAACAAAACAAAAAAAACAAAACAAAACAAAACAAAACAAAACAAAACAAAACAAAACAAAACAAAACAAAACAAAACAAAACAAAACAAAAACATGGAAAAATTGTGCAACACGTATCAAAGAGCACGTATCGAAGATACGTGTCGCAATTCACGAAATAAATCCCGCAATTCACGAAATAAATTTCATTCTATTTTTTAGGAACGCAAACAAGCGTTACCTGTTGTTATCTTTTATGCAGCCTGTCTTTTTTACGTCGTTCCTATTTGTCTCAGCTGGCTCTGTTGAATCCTCGGAGATAAACTCCCCTCCCCTCCCCTCGGTCAGCACCTAGCTGTCCCAGCTGGCCTTGTTGAGGTCGGTTGGGGTAGATGGCTTGCTGGGTCACTTGGGCCAGTTTGGATACCCCTGAACTGACCTTGTTGGGGTCAGTTTTGCCCCAGCCGGCGATGGTGCCTTCCATGTCCGTGTACTGCTGCTCCAGCTCCAGAATCGCCGGCAAACAGATCGGCTGGATGACGTCGTTAAACTGGACATCCTCGGATAACCTGAAGGCACGCACCAAATATAGGCCTTATAAAATGGGCGATTTATTGGTTAGTTATCAATTATCATAAACGTACGTGCAACAATACAAACTTATGCTGAAAATAAGAAATGCAAATTGTTTACATTTGCAAGGTGAAATGAAAATCGGCATGCTTTGACGTTTGCCATCTAAGCTAAAAACGTTAGTGTAACAAGCAATTTTACACCGACCGTTCACAGTAAAAAAGTGTCCAGCTAGCCGCTAGGACACGTAAGAGCTCACGCCGAAGCCCATCAGCAACCATCCCCTGTTTCTCCTATCCCCTCCAATCCCCTCCGCCCCTCGGCCGCAGGACGCGGTAACACCGAGCCACTCACTCGATCAGGCCGATGTCGTGACTCCGCTCCAGGCTGACGATGCTCCATTCGGGATGCTGTTTGAATTTGGTAGCGTTGACCACCAGCGACTGGGCGCCTGGGTGTCCGATGTCGAGAGCGCCCAGCCTCAGCTCGGTCCAGACGGCAGATTCCAGGCAGTGAGCGGCCGTGAGCACGAACCGGCGGCTGATGAGAGATGCGGAGCAGTACAGCTGCCGGAGAGATAGGTGGGACGTGGTGAGCTGGAAGTGACAGACACGTGAAAAGGCATTGAATGGGTGTAGCTGACATACAAAATTATGAAACCATCATCGAGGCATGAAACTGGAGGCTGGAGTCGTCGTGTTCAACTTAAATGACTGGCAGACACGAGGGGCTGTCAAGGAGGCGGCAGCTGCAGGTACGAGCTCGTATAATAGCTAGTCAGACATGTGTTGCCTTCAAAGGTGCCATGCGTTGTCCTCGATACTAAAGGGGACATAAAAGGCATCTTTTTGACACTTTTTATAGCTTTGAAACTTTATGTTCTTAGTGCTAAGCAATGTTTATTCACAAGGATATTTTTCTTTAAAGGCGAGCTGCACGCAAAAAAAAATAAAGACAAGCTAAAACGCGATCCTTTCGGTACTCCTATTCCAACGAAACACCGTTCTTCTTTCGAAACATACCTACTTCCCGTCCTCTCGCCCCCCCCCCTCCCCCTCACATCCACGTGCTGTGATTGAGGCGTGACGGTGGCCTGCCCCCTCCTCCCCCCCTCCTCCGGGGGGTGGTATCGTGTCGACTACACCAGGCGTCACGTCACGCCGGCTCCCGCACACAATCCCCGCCGCGTCACGGCTGTGACGGCGATGGCGTCACACCTGTTCCGAGTCGCCACCCCCGCCCCCGCCCCCGCCCCTGCCGTACCGTCGCCGCTGCCGCCCCGTTAGGTGTTGAGCCCTCTAACACTTCTACACTCCTACAGTCCTTTGTCGTCCTGAAAGTTCGACGAGTGCTGACTTCTACTTCTACGTTCATAAACTACGGCTTACTGCTGAATTCGATTAGCCATGGTGTAGTTAGTAAAGCACATGATGACTGATAGATTAAAAAATGCCACGGCTTCCATGGCGGTTCAACGAGGCTTCACAAGCGAGATTCAACGATTCTTAAATGCTTTACGAGCGCTGATGTGCAAACACAATGCCCGGTTGATAGAGCAAGGAACGATAACCCACTCTTTAAGACATCAACGCGCCGCAAAATGACCTTGCAGTCGGCGTGCCGGCGTGCTCAACAAACAAACAATAAAACATCAACGCCCGCAGTATAAGTTGCTAACTTCATTTTGTATAAATAAAGAAGATAAGATGGTTACATTTCGTAAAATTGGGCGCAGCACTACCGTTTTATCGTCGGTAGTCCGATGTAGACGGCTCATATCTCACCGTTTTGTCGTCGCATACTCACTGGTTTGATAAAGATGCAGACGGCTCATACGTCACCGTTTTGTCGTCGCATACTCACTGGTTTGATACAAATTTAGACGGTTCATATCTTACTGTTTTGTCGTCGCTACTCACTGGTTTGATACAGATTTAGACGGTTCATATATTACCGTTTTGTCGTCGCTACTCATTGGTTTGTTAAAGATTTAGACGGTTCATATCTCACCGTTTTTTCGTCGCTACTCATTGGTTTGATACAGATTTAGACGATTCATATCTTACCGTTTTGTCGTCGCTACTAACTGGTTTGATACAGATTTAGACGGTTCATATCTTACCGTTTTGTCGTCGCTGGTGCGTGTGACGATGTAGACGACGAACGGAAACTCGCCGACCTTCGCGTCCTTTCCGTCCAGAATGCGTTTCACTCGCGACCTGCCGCAGTCTGAAACAGAGCAGGATCGGTCGGTAATCGGTAATCAGTCACTCGGTCTATTGGTCAGTCTCATCGGTCAGTGCAAGCGGTCAGTTCTAGCGGTCAGGCCATAGCGGTCCATCTCAGCTGTTGGTCTCTGAGGGGTCAGATCCATTACCGTCCGGTCATCCCGCATCTGTCAGTCGCAGCGTTCAGTTTTAAGCCTGAAACAGACTCTTTCCGCAGTCAGGAAATCGCATGCGAGAGCCTACTCAAATACATGGAAGCACTCTCGCATCAATCGCACGCACCTCCCGCAAGCGATTGATGCGAGAAGAATTATAATGTATTTGAATAGGCTCTCGCATGCGATTTCCTGACTGCAGAAAGAGTCTGTTTCAGCCTTTAGTGTTACACTGACATATGTACAGTGGAAGCCCAATGGGAACGGGTCGCCGACAGGCGCCAGTGGTGAGCACCGAACATGTTCTCTGAGCGCGTGGTACGTTCTTTCACCAACGCAGAACGTTCATTGGTTTGCTGTCACCCACTGAGAACTAAAAACAAAGTGACCGGACGCAGCCACTTCGCAAAAAGCGGTGAACGTTTTCACATGTCCGAACTAAGCACGTACTGACTACATTCTTTAAAAGTTGTGAGAGAGTGAACGATTTATAGCGCGCGAGGTTCAGCATACACTCTCGGTTTCATTGTTCCACAATTCGTCGTTTCAAAGTCACCGCAGAACCGGCAACCCCAGATCGTTAGTGATTCTAGTCACGAACCGTTTCACGTGAGTTTATTTAACATCCGTGAAACGTACTCTCACTAAACAATAACAAGGTAGTGGAACACATCGCGTTTGGTTATGATGCTGATCCGATAATGAAATCCTATATTAACCTTCCAGGCGGTGGGGGGGGGCATTTTTTTGTCCCCCCCCCCCCCTTTAGTTTTTTCAATATATCTCGAGAACCGCTGCACCGATCGTCACCAAACTTTCAGTACCCTCCCGGGAGCAGCTAGCGCACATGGTGACCAAACATTTTTTCCAAAGGCTATGATAGGTTGGCCGCTAATGACGTCAGAGTGACGTCATTTTTGCCATTTTCGACCCAAAAAAAGGTTTCGCGGGAAGAGCTGTCAGGCCTACAGCTTTAGAGATACAGAAAAATGTTTCAGACATAAAAGGTGTGGAATCCAAAGGGCTACAAAAATCTTGTTTCGGTTTTTCGATTTTTTGGATTTTGTTCCCCAAAAATAAAAAAATAGATTTTTTGATTATAATAGCCAAAAATCCAAAAAAAAAAATGAAGTTCGAAAAAACCGGAATATATGTGATAGTCCCTACCGCCTTCTATCTACATACCAAATATGAGATCGATACCTCTTTTTTGGACAAGTTATAGCGAAAAAACTGTTCAAAATTGATGACGTCAAAATTTCAAACTCAATTTTTAGCAATTCTAGACCTCGTAGCGCAAAACAAAGACCACCATTAGACTCCCCGTGATGAGCTGCATCGAATCGATACCCATTTTATGCAAAAATGTCAACTTTGAAATTTGACCTTTTTTGACCTGACCTTGACCTGACCTCCACCAGAAAGTGACCTAAACCGTACCTGATGGTCTTATAACCAACACCATTGAGTTGGAAATGAAAAACTGGCCATAAAACATGCATCGCATAACCTTAATAAAGTTGGGCTCATGTGGTGACCCTTGGTGACCTTTGGTGACCTGACCTGTGACCTGACCTGGTATGACCGGTGACCTCTAATAGCAACATATGTACTAGACAACTGACGCCTTATCGCTGATTTTCGACAAAATGCGTTTTACTCGGTGTTATAGCGCTTTCCCTAGAAGCCCCGTGAACGGTGAAACATTTTATCTTTGACCTGACCTGTGACGTTATCGGTGACCCCGAGGTCAATGACATTTGGTTTCCTTTCACAAATTTGACAGTGCTATCGAACGTCGTTTGAATTTTCCGGATCCGTCCAGTAGTTTCGGAGATACGGGGGGGGGCAAAAAATGCCCCCCCCCCCCACCGCGCGGAAGGTGGCTGGTAGGCCCACCGCCTGCCGGGTTAATTTTCAGAATGTTTCCTTGGCCAGCATTTCGCTTATTCTTCCAATGTCTTGGCTTGTTTGTTTTACATGTGCTAATGGCAGAACCAAAATTATACATTAGCTAACAGTCCCTTTGAAACCATTAAGTTAACCCGGCAGGCGGTGGGCCTCCCGGCCACCTTCCGCGCGGTGGAAGGGGGGGGGGGGGATTTTTTTGCCCCCCCCCCGTATCTCCGAAACTACTGGACGGATCTGGAAAATTCAAACGGGGTTCGATAGCCCTGTCAAATTTGTCGAATGAAAACAAATTTCATTGACCTCGGGGTCACCGATGACGCCACAGGTCAGGTCAAAGATAAAATGTTTCACCGTTCACGGGGCTTCTAGGGAAAGCGCTATAACACCGAGTAAAACGCATTTTGTCGAAAATCAGCGATAAGGCGTCAGTTATCTAGTACATATGTTGCTACTAGAGGTCAGTGGTCATACCAGGTCAGATCACAGGTCAGGTCACCAAAGGTCACCAAGGACCACATGAGCCCAACTTTACTAAGGTTATCCCGCGCCCCACTGGGGGGGGGGGCTATTCATAGCCCCCCTCACGTTTTTCTGCAATAACTTCCACACCGCTTGACGTATCGATGCCAAACTTTCAGTACCTTCGGCTGCATCAATTTGACACCTGGTGTCAAAATTTGAACTTCGTAGCTACCATAGGTCGGCCGGAAATGACGTCAGAGTGACGTCATGTTCGGCCGATTTCGACGCAAAACATTGAACCACGGCAATCGCTCCCAAGGGCTCAGTTTTTAAGCTAGATCCAATTTCTTTGCACGAGAGGACTCAGAATAGACTGCGCTATCCAACTGTTATCTTTTCGAGAAAAAAAAAAACGAAAAAGCTTTCAAACTTTTCGAAAAAAAAACGGAATATATGTGATAGAACGCGTTATTATGACTAACTCTAGCAAGTTTTAGCTGAATATCTTCAAAAATGGCCAAGTTATACGCGTTATTGCAAAAAATTCACAATTATTAATTTCTCAAATCAATTTTTCAGCACGTATGTGACATCGTACGCCAATGTAAACGGCACCATCGCGTTCCTGAGCTTAAACTGCATCCAATAGTCACCTTTTCTGTTAAAAAATTATAACTTCAAAACTTGACCTTTTTGACCTGAAAGTGACCTGACCTAAGCTAAATTCGACTCAAAATGACCTCGAATGACACATACTACATCAAATTCGAAATCTTTGGCTTAAATGGACCATAAAACATGTGTCACGTGACCGACGCATGATATAATATTTTCGTGACCTGTGATGACCAGACCTTGACCTGAAAATCAACGTACAAGTTTGGTACCCTCAGGGTATCTAGAGCATCTGTTCACGAGTGTGTGTGAACCAAAAATGAGCCTGATCTGACTTGTAAGACGGCGGCCAGAGCCCAAAACGTGAACAAGCCAAAATGCTAATAATTTTTACTTTGACCTGACCTGTGACGTCATCGGTGACCTCGAGGTCAATGAAATTAGGTTTCGCTCGACAGTTTTTCCGGGGCTATCAGACACCGTTTGAATTTTGACGATCGGCCCAGTAGTTTCGGAGTTAGGAGGGGGCTATGAATAGCCCCCCCCCCCCCCCCAGTAGGGCGTGTTATACGCAGACCCCAGTGGGGCGCGGGTTATGCGATGTATGTTTTATGGCCAGTTTTTCATTTCCAACTCAGTGGTGTTGGTTATAAGACCATCAGGTACGGTTTAGGTCACTTTCTGGTGGAGGTCAGGTCAAGGTCAGGTAAAAGAAGGTCAAACTTCAAAGTTCATATTTTTGCATAAAATTGGTAAATTCGATGCAACTCGTCACGGGGAGTCTAATGAAGTTCTTTGTTTTGCGCTACAAGGTCTAGAATGGCTAAAAATTGAGTTTGAAAATTTGACGTCATCAATTTTGAACAGTTTTTCGCTATAACTTGTCCCAAAAAAAGAGGTATCGATCTCAAATTTGGTATGCAGATAGAAGGCGGTAGGGACTATCACAATATATTCCGTTTTTTGAAATTCAAAAAGCTTTTAGGATTTTTGGCTGTTATATAAAAAAAAATCTATTTTTTTATTTTTGGGGGTCAAAATCCAAAAACTCGAAAAACCGAAATAGCAGTTTTGTAGCCCTTTTAATTCCACACCTTTTATGTCTGAAACATTTTTCTGTATCTTTAAAGCTGTAGCCCTGACACACCTTTTTGCATTTGAAATCAACCATTCGCCATAACTGTTTGAGGAGCCATTTCGACAATCGGCATTGAGCACAACTATTCAGGCGTGGTGTGCTTCATTTCAGCCATTCAGCAAAACAGATTGAACACTGAAATGAGCGATCTGCAAAACAGTTTAACAGTTCGCCAGACTTCGGCATAGAGGGAGCCAGCTCGGCATATGACGAATACTTTCGACCATTGACGATTTGTTTTGCCCAATGTTGAACCATTCGTTCAATGTCGAGTTCTAGAGGAAGATCGGCGAATGGTTTTGCCCAATGGCGATTCTTTGTGACCAACCGCCCATTTGTACCGCCACCTATATGGCGAATGTGTACAAATGTTTTGCCCAATGGTCAAAAGCTAACGCAAAAAGGTGTAGTACGGTACGCTCACCAACGCTCACCTACTAAATTTAGCAGTTTTCACTTTATATAGAATAGCTTTTTAAAAAGTAAGTGAAACATTGTAAAACATTGTTGGTATCACTATCTTACTTCACTCTAACGTGTTATTTGTCAAGTTAGATAGTTATCCCAGTAAGATTTGCGCTCGACGAACGTTGGCATGCCCAAGATTCTTGAAGGCATGACTAAGTGACAAATCGACTTACATAAAGTTTATTTTGGAAGACAGCGATCTTGAGCGCAGATAAGTTCGATGCTCGCTTTCAGCGTGCGTTCGCTTTCATTTCCTTTCACTTTTCTATACGTTGTGGTCTTTGCATTAGCGAAAAATGCCGAAATCCCGAGAGACAGGTGACGATCGTAGGTATTTACCCGAGAGAGAATCTGTTGCGTCGTACGAGCGAAACCACCTATCTGTCGTGTGTGCGTGTGTCGCGTGCCACGACCGATCACCGCAACAACATCGATCACTGTTGTTGGCTCTAAATGCCGGCCCAGAGGAGGACTTGTCCGCGCGCCTGTGACGCTCGATTATGGGTAGTCACGCTTTGTATAGTCAAGCGCCCTTCGACTTTCAAATAAATGTACCTGGGGTTCCTGGTAGCGGGAAACAGCGAGGGAGTTCCCTGTGTTTCCGTCCCTTTCTCCGCTAACCTCGTATTTGCTAAAACAGCTGAAATGTTGGTCGCTAAATCGCTAAAATGGTAATCACCGCGCCCGGGTATCGGCAGGGTTTCCCCTGAGAGCAGCCACATAGATGAGCAGTTTATAAGTCGCATGCGCCTTTATTTTATAAGCTTGTTCAGCCCTTCGATTGATTCATTGATCACCTTCTTGAAGTTCCTAATGAATTAACAAGCTAAGCGCCGTAACAGGGATAGGTACCCGATGCATAGGCGGCAACAACAGTTTCTATTTTGTAGAAGATCATTAGCGATTACCGACTCGGTGGCGTGTCGTCACGGCATACGGATCGCAAATGAATGTTTGTGTGTGGGTGTGTAACCAAGCCGAGACATAATGCTATCGAGCAGACTCACTTTCTATCAGACTCCCCTCTGAAAATGACCTCGTTAGCCGCGCAGTGGCGGGCGGCGAAACGGTAGCGTGCGTTCCACGGAACGGGTGAGGAACTGATACCATACCGTCGTGCTTTGTACACGACTGATCCACGAAAGGTACTGCTGTTTGCGCTAGTTTCTAATGTCGCATGAGATAGATACATTAGCGCCACAATGAAAAGCATGTGTATGAGACATTAGAGGCTCGGGGCGGCAAGGGCAAGGCTCGGCAAAACGGCGCGATCGTGTTCATAGCTCGAGTCTGCCTGGTGGGACAGGCTGCTGAGAGATCAACCCATGGTGACCTATTTGGATCTCTGGCGTTTGGACTTTGGTATCAGCATTTATCTGTCATGAGCCTGTCAGCCCTGGTGTCATCTGGCAGCGCCCTGTCAGTTTTGTTCTTTATCGCTATTGCAGTGTCCGTGGTGTGGTGTTATAGCCATATAGCGCATTACAGTCTCCAGTGGGTTAAAAGCCCACTAGAGTGTTTGCATTTGTCGGTTCGACTTGCATATTGGCGTGTTAAGTGTCAACCCTGCTGTCATTTGCCGCAATCTGTATTTTGTCCTCATCGCTGTCCGCCGGCCGGCTATCGCTGAACCTTCGGAGACTGCAATGTTTTGTATGAGGACAACACCAACATGAGAGACTGCAGTGCTCCATACGAAGACAGCACCAGCATGAGAGACTGCAATGCTTTATATGAAGATAGCACCAGAATGGAAGACTGCGATGCTTTATATGAAGACAACACCAGAATGAAAGAGTGCAATGCTTTCTATGAAGACAGCACCAAGATGAAAGACTGCAATGCTTTTTAACAAGACAGCACCAACATAAGAGACTGCAATGTTTTATATGAAGACAGCACCAACATAAGAGACTGCAATACGTTGTATGGCGATAGCGCCATTCATGGAAACACGTTGGTGAAAAATTGCAGTATGAGCCGAATGGCGTTAACTTCAAACACCGGAGACAAATATGATTCAGGGTTATAACATATCGGAGACTGTAATACGCTATATGGCTATAACACCGGAGGCTGTAACACGTTGTACGGCTATCCTGTCACTAAATTCTTGTTACCCGCTATCCGCTGTCACTGCCCTGCATCCTTGCTGACCCCTGTCACTGACCTGACAGCTCTTCTGACCTGTCACCTGTCAGTCCTGTTGTCCCCTGCCACTGACCTGCCTGTCACCCCTTCTGTTTCCTGTCACCGACCTGACACCACTGCCCTGACCTGCCACTGACCTGTCCCTGCTCTTCCGCCCCTGTCACAGACCCGTCAGTGACCTGTCACAGATCCGTCAGTGACCTGTCACAGACCTGTCAGCGACCTGTCACCTCTCCCGCCCCTGACCGACTTGTCAGCTTTCCCTGATTTGTCATTGGACGCCATTTAATTGCGTCCCAGAAAAGCTATTTCTGGCACCTAAAAGCTGACTCGCCCCAAAATTGGTCCTCAGCACCTATTTGGTGGATACCAGCACCAATCATGGAAAATGACCTTAATTAGCTGTTTCTGGCACCTATTCATCGGTACGCCTTACTCTTTTTTCTGAATCTGGCACCTAAATGCTGAGCGTAGCACCAATCTAGCAGAAAAATGAACTACTGGCTGGTAGAATCATGTTGTTCTGGTATAATGACCCCTGGAGTCTAGCCTAAAGGTTGCCAGTGCAGCTACACTCTAAGACAGCCCCGTAGTGATCTCAGCATTGTATATGACGTTTAAGTAAGCAAATAATATTGATTTGTTTGAAAAAACAATGTCATTTAAATATTTAAAAGTATTTATTTGTAATGCTTAAAGGGAAACATTTTTGTGAGTAATTGTCTCGATTTTGACCATTAAAACGGGTATTGTATTTTTTGACGTCATCAAATAGCTCCAAAAAAGAAATGTAATGTTTTCATTCCGTTCAAAGCCGCTGAAGAAACGCGGGATCTTGCGTGGGACATTGTCCGTTGTTTGCCGCGCAGAGTTGTGCGGTGGTTGTGCCTTTTTCATCCGTTTCTTACTTATGTCATATGTGTGCATGAAGCTTTGATTTTGTTTTTGGTTATTGTGTGGCCGGTCAGTCAAACGCCCCTGTAGAAACCGGATGCTGCGTTTGATCGAGATGGAGTCAGACGATGATTGCAGAAAGCTAATAATATTGAAAAGAGGGCCGGTTGCGTGGCATGTCTGTTCAGAGTTGACATTTTGCTTTACTCCAGTTTATGACCTGAGAGCCTGGCTGGAAGTGACGGATCCAAACTTTTCACGTTAAAATGGCTGAGGGTGCAATAATCTCTAGTCTCTACATAGCGGGCTGGTATAGGAGCGTCTTGCTATGCTGCACCATAGCTGGCTAGTGATTCTCTTTTGGCTAGAAATGGCATTAATCATTATCTCCACTGGCGAAAATGGCACTTGACATCACCGAATGCAACGTTCATGTTGTTAGGATACATAAAATCAGGGAGATTACGCGAATTAGGTAGGCAAACGTGGAATAAAATAGGTGCTGGATGTTTTGGTTTTGGTGCTGAATCAGCAAACAGCAAATACGGAGTTCAACTAGACGCAGTGGCGTATCCAGGGGGGAGGCCAAGAGGCCATGGCCTCCCCCTTTGGGATCAGACATGCAAGTGAACCCTTTGGGTCACTTGAGTGCAGTGACGTACCCAAGGGGGGCCACGGGGGCCCCTGAGGTCCAAGGATGACTCAGGGGGACCAGCGTGACGAAAGCGTCCTGGGTCTCCCTGCCTTAATTCCAGTACTAGACAGAACGTCTCTTACTCGAAAGAAAAACTGATATCAAAGAGCGATATCTATCACAGTGACGAACACAGAGCGCCCCTAACTACCTGAGAGCCTCTGGCTACCTGAGGACCCCCTGGTTACCTGAAGGCCCCCTGGTCACCTGAGGAGCCCCTGGTTATGTGACGAGCCCCTAGTTACCTGAGGGCCCCTGGTTATCTGAGGGGCCCCTGGCTGTCTGAGAGCTTCCTGGTTGTCTAAGGCCCCTGGCTACCCGAGGGGCCCCTGGTCACCTGAGGGGCCCCTGGTTAGGTATCTAAGGGGCCCTGGTTACCTGAGGGCCCCTGGTCACGGGACCCTGTTTACCTGAGGGGCCCCTGGTTACCTGAAGGACCCCTGGTTATCTGAAGGACTCCTGGTAAAGGACCCCTGATTACGAGGACCCCTGGTTACCCGAGGGGCCTCTGGTTACCTGAGGGTCCCCTGGTTATCTGAGGGGCCCCTAGTTACCCAAGGGGCCCCTGATCCCCTGGATGGCCCCTGGCCAGTCATCTAAAGAAGTCCTGGTCACCTGAGGGGCCAATGTTTACCCGGGGAGTACCTGGTTATCTGAAGGGCCTCTGCAGTCACATGAAGGCCCTTAGTTGCCCGAGGAGCCCCTGGTATAACCGGCACCTGATTTTCAGAGGGTTCCCTGGTCATGGTAACCTGGTGGGCCCCTGATCAATTGGAAAGCCCCTGCAGTCACCTGAGATGCCCCTGATTACCTAAAGGGCCCCTGATCACTTGGATTCAGTGGCATAGCCAGGGGCGAGGAGACACGTGTCCGTTATATGGTTTAGGGTCCCCTCGGGCCCGAAGGGGCCCTACGGTGCCAATTGACATCAGAGGGTCCGCGCTGGCCACGATTCAACTGGAAGGGAGTGAAAGGACACCACGGGGCTTTTGAGAATACGTCATGGGCTCTTATGTAGGCACACTTATCTCCAGAAGGGCCCCACCCCAGGTTCTGAAGGACCTTGCCGGCCTCTGGGGGTCCTTGAAGGCTAATGAGGGATCAGCTTTAACCCTCGCCCATGTAGGGGGGGGGTTGGTGCAACCCCCCCTGAGGTTTTTCGAAAATAGTGCAAAAACGGCGGCGCGCAGCGCCGCCAAATTTTGGGTACCTTATGGGGCAAACCTTGCGCATCTTTTGATAAAAAAAATTTGACCGGGTCATGTCAGGTCACGGAGTTATGACGTCACAAAGGGAACAGCCTCCGGCCGGATTTTCACAAACTGAGTGCCAACGCCCGAGGTTTCCTGCCGGTGGTATGGACATCGGTTGATGGATCGTGATGAAACTTCCCATGCATGTTGGGGCAAGTATTGGCTATCATATGGTATAAGAAACTTGACCGGGTCAGGTCAGGTCACGGAGCTATGACGTCACAAGAGGAACAGCGTCCGGTACTATTTTTGAAAAGCGCCCGAACCACTATTTTGCTAATTCTTGTCACCTCAATGGGAATATGCAGCAATATTAGCTTCTATAGGGAGCAAATGGACCTTCCAAATCCAAAAATACAATCAGATTTCAAAAATTTAAATTTTGATTTTTCGAATTTCTGCCGCCGACTGTGACCTTGCCGACTTCCGGCGCTCCCAACGCGCCATTTTTAGAGCTAGGGAAACGAAATACATACCAAACGATAGAGAATTGATCAAGGAACACGATAGTGAAGGTTTCAAGTCGATATCTCCCACCGTTTTGCCGTAATCGCCGCGGAAAGTTGAAAAAAGTCTATTTTTCCGAAAATTTGACCTTTGACAGGTCAAAAGTAGGTCAAATGTTGACCTAGGACCAAAAAATATACCACCAATCGCGAGATCTCGGCGAGAGCAATCCGTTGGTCTTTTCCGCTAAGCTCTACGACGCTCCGTTTTCAAACGCCAAGGGGGGGGTCGCACCAACCCCCCCCCCCTGCATGGGCGAAGGTGGCAGATCGCCGTTTACGGGCGAGGGTTAAGGGCCCCACACCTGTTTGTTATGCCCCACGGCCCACACCAGTGTTTCTGAGGGCCCTCACAATGGCGCCTGGGAGGGCCCTCACCGCCACCTCTAAGGTCCCCACACCAGTGCCTCTTAGCGGCTTACATCGGCGGCTCTGAAGGCCCGCTCACCGGCGCCTCCGGGGGCCCTATACCAGCGCATCTAACGGCCATTTACCGGCGACTCTGAGGGCCTCTTACCGGCATCTGAGGTTCCCTTGCCGGCCTATGAAGGGCCACTAGTAACTTTCAGGGCCCCATACATGCCTATGACGGCCCCTACCAGCGTCTCTAAGCCTAAGACCCCCACAACGGCGCCTGTGTGGACCCCACACCAGCGCATTTGACGGCCTTTCACAGACACGTCTGAGGGACCAACATCGGCGACTCTGAGGGGCTCACTCGCTTCGCTTCTTCATAAAAGACCGTGCATTTTATGCACATTTCTCAGGCAAAATGATACTTTTATCTGCCAATTTTCCACATTTTTTCAGGGCTTAGACAGACAGACAGGCAGGCAGACAGTGAGACAGACAGACAGATAGAGGGGCCCGTCCGCAAGGGGGACCGGACCCACCGTGCCCAATCCCCCCATCAAAATGTTCTGGATACGTCCCTGCCTGGGTTGACAGTGCCCGCCCCCCCCCCCCCCAGGTAACCCGGGGCCCCTTCGAGAGCAGGTTGTCCCCTCCTGGACGAAATCCTGGGTACGTGCATGCTTGGGTGTCCCAAGAGAAACGACCTTCAGGGCCTTATCCGAAGTACTGGCCCAAACTTAAATAAAGTCATTACATCATTAAGTCATTAAATAAAGTCAACTACGTCAAACTATCTTCAATTTGCCGTTTGATGACCCTCAGAAGTCAGAGGCCGGCGTAGGGCCCTCATAGGCCGTCTCAGGGCCCTCAGAGGCTGAGGCCGAGCCAGAGCTAGCGTGGGGGCCCTCAGAGGCCGCTTCGGCGGTCCTACAGAAGCTTAGACTTGGGCGTGGGACCCATTGACGCTGGCGTGGAAGTTGGAACCCTAAGGAGCCAGCGTGCAGCCCTCTAAGGCCAGCGTGGGGCCATCTAAGTCCATTGTTGGGCTTTCTTAGGACAGTGTGGGGCCCTCATGTTCAGTGTGGGGCTGTCTATGTCCAGCTTGGGGTCTTCTAAGCCCAGCGGCGTGGGGCCTTCTGAAGTCAGTTTGAGGCCCACTGACCACTGAGACCAGTTTTGGACCCTCTGAAGACAATGTGGAGCCCTCTGAGGCCAGTGTGAGGCCCTCTGTGACCAGCGTGAACCCTCTGAGGCCAGCGTGGGGCCAGCTGTCATCTGACTTCAGACGCTGGTGCTGGGCCCTCAGAAGCCAGCACGGGGCCTTCATAGGCTGGCATCGGGCCATTAGAGGCCACTTTGAGGGCCTCGGCAGCCATACTTCAGATCTTCTGCATGTTTGAGTTCCCTGAGGTATGAATGGCCCTTTGAAGCCAGCGCGGAACCCTCAGAGGGCAGCATGGGCTTCTGGAGACCGGCGTGGCTTCGAGAGCGGCATAGGGCCATCAGACTGACTCAAAGGCTCCAAAGAGCCAGCGTGGGGCCCTGGGAGGTCAGCAATAGCATGGGTCTCCTGAGGCCATTATAGGGCCGGCTCAGGCCAGAGTCGTTCACTCTGTTGCTGAACATTATGTGGCCGGCTGAGGCCAGAGTCGTTCACTCTGTCGCCGAAGAGGGGCTTTCAGAGGCCAAAATGAGCCTTCAGAGTTTTTAGATTGCCAAGTGTGCCTAAGGGCTCCCTCACATAGCGAAAGTGGCAAAAAACCGCACCTGTGCGTGGTTTAAGTATGCTACCACTGGGGCCCCTAAGGTAAGGGTGGGGCCCCTTGAGCAGGTTTGGCCTCCCCCTTTTCAAGATCCTGGATACGCCACTGACTAGACGATCTGGCAACTTTAGGCTGTGTGAAAGCAATTAGGTGCCAGATTCAGATATTAGGGTCGAATAAGCATTTTGGGGCTGATCAGCAATTAGGTGCCAGAAACAGCTTTTTAGGGACCAGAAACAAATATTCCCCTTTGTCATTGACCTGTCACCCCTGCCTCTGACCTGTCTCTGACCTGTTACCCCTGCCACTGACCTGTCAGCTCTCTGTGCAGCCGGGCCGCCCGCCGCCGGCTGTTCCTCCGCTCCTTGGACAGACCGCGGGCCACACAGTTGAACCCTCTGTGCTGGAGCAGATAGTTTGCCGAGAACTCGAGCGGCACCTCGGCCCCCGGCGGAGCGTCCAGCAACAGAGGCGCCGTGTCACATTGAAACCACTGGCGGCCGTACAGCATACCCCGGCCGGGCAGCTCGAGGAAGTCACCCCAGACGCGCCAGTGCACCCAGGGGAGCACCACAGAGTCTAGGTCTATGTCGGTGCAGACCAGCGAGACAGCTGTATCAGCGGAGTCGGGCCGCAGCAGGCGGCGCTGGCAGGCACCGCGCGGGTACGGTCGGGGGTAGTTCTCCGAGCTGAGGTGGACGGCACGGCCGGCCCGCACCTCCGTCACCTCCTGGTCGCAGCCGCCGAACCCCGTCAGAGGGAAGATGGCCGCCGCGCCGCTCACCACAGCCGCCAGCACAAACTGCGGGAGATAAGGGGATGGGATTATAATTTATACTGCCCTTGGAGAAGGGTGAAGAAAAAATGTGTTCAATGCTGAGCTCTGACTCAGGCTGGCGCCGGCTCTTGACGCAGGTGAGCGGTGGCGGAAAACTGAGAGCCATATCGCACCCCGCGCTTTCGTGGTGCGCCGCTTACCGTGCAGTGACATCCGGTGACCAGAATCTTGACCCTGCTATCAGACACTGGCGTGCACCGGAGCGAAGCGCGGGGCGGGCGGACCGCATCTGCATTCTGTAGGTATGTACGAGTATTGGCCCCGGGTGGACCACGCACTGAGCACCGACGACCGTCAACATCTACCGCCCCGGGGCGAAAGTGGAACCGGACAGTGATAGCGTCGGAGGTCCTGATACACCTGGTACAGTTCCTATTGGGTGATATCGTCTGTGCAGTTGGGCATCTGGGTGTTTCCTGATTGTTATTTTACCCATCAGACGTCGGGATCTGTTCAGTTGTGAGCCTTGGGGAAAATGGAGGTCGCACATGCTTGCGGAACTATGCATCGTCTTTGATTGAGGTCAAAAGTGAAAGCCTGGTTAGGACTGTATCTCCGCACCCCTATTCTTCATTGTAGTGGAGAAGTGTTTGTCGTGTTATCTATAACACCATAGCAGCTTACACTACACACGTCAACACCGGCACACAATGACCGTGATAAAGCGCTACCCTTAGCCGTTACGAGACGCGACGAATGGTATCCGATTTTAAGGTCTCGGGTCAACCGGTGGCCCCTGAGGTTAGGTTAAGTGGTCCAAGGCACGGGTTTGGTTTTTCATAAACAACTTCGCAAAAAACGGCCGCAGAGCCATAATCTTGGCACCATCGGCATCGTGTCCGCCTTGCTCAGACCTTTTTGACGGGTGGGGTCAAGTTAAGGTGTTGACCTCGGTTCAAGGTCAGGTCAGAGCCCCCAGGTCACGGAGCTGGTCGGAGGATGTTATATTGCATACCATTCGGTTTGGCAGGTCTTCCTGAGTCCATTAGTGGCTTTCCTGATTCGCTTACTCAATTAGATCGGGTGTTATTGACGAAAAACTCTTATGACCCTAGTGACGTCAAAGGTCAAAAATGCAAAAGTAAAGCATCTGAACTTGCAAGGAGTGCATGAAATCACGATTCCGTGTGCTTTAGATAGCTTGAGATCGTTCTCGGTGCCAAAATAGGTAGCAGTTTTCATTTTACCCATTGACTTATAATTGTGAGGTCACGTGACTCGACTGACCTGACCTCATGTGACCTTTAGGAAAAATCTGAGATATACAAATTGTGAGACCTTCGGAGGATGCTAAGTCCTGTAGGTAAGCTTCATCTCCCTGTGATAGAGTTCCTCTGGCACTGATGGCGTTGCGAAGTTGCGACATCTGAGGACCGTGCAGAGGTTTACTTATGGCGCCATAGGTCAGCGACCTGACCTCACCTGAAAATGCAGTTGGCGTCACAAGATGCGGCTTGAATTAAAGGTCAGGTATGCAAAGTTTCAGCTCTTTATCGCCGGCTTGTTAGGACCTATCGCGAAAAAAACTAAGGGACACCCGCCCTCCTCCCCCTCCGTCGGCGAGGTTTACCTACAATAAGCAATACATCTCCAATGATTTTGAACGGTGACGTGTTTAGATAATTCATATTCACAGTACTTGATTCATAATTGTCAGTCGAAGGGTAGTATAAAACTCACCGTCACCGACAGGGTCATGTTCATGGCGCTGCCTGCCGCTGCTGTGAAGTCGGTACCGGTGTATCTGAGCCCCCGGCAGTTGTCGGCCGTTTGCAACACAGCCGAGCAGTTCTTCGAGGGCACTCGGTGTGTGCAGTCTTGGTGTCAAACGTCTGGGGAAATCACAAAATCTGCATTGAATGCTGGCGAAGAGAACGAATGAGAAGAGGCTGAGAGAGAGAGAGAGAGAGAGAGAGAGAGAGAGAGAGAGAGAGAGAGAGAGAGAGAGAGAGAGAGAGAGAGCAGACAGACAGACAGACAGACAGACAGACAGACAGACAGACAGACAGACAGACAGACAGACAGACAGACAAACAGACAGACAGAGACAGAGACAGAGAGAGAGAGAGAGAGAGAGAGAGGGGGGAGGGAGGGAGATGCACCATTGATTGCTATTGAGCTATGAATTGCAGTGCGCCTGCTTTCTGAGTGATCATGAAGCTTTATGCATTCACAGTTATGCATTTTATGGCCTTGTTTATGCATTTCACAGCCGTTTGTCGAGGAAGATAGAACTAGCAAGGTTTTGAAAATGAGTTTTTATCTTACGATTGTTGATGTTTTGTTTGGGCATTGATGTATGCGACCTATACGTGATTTATAGCTGCATTAAACTGGAGCCGCACAATGAAACCGTAAAATGCTAGAATCGTCATTTTGCTAATAAGAATTAAGTCTAAAAAATGTTGCTACTGCTTTTCCTTACGTATCAACTTCAACTTTAATCTTTCTCCATCAAATAATAAGAAAGCTTAACTTAATAAAATGCTGATTTTTGGGTATCGCTTTTGATAAAATGCAGCAGAGAAAAGGGTTTAGCGAAACACATGATAGGTAAAAGTTGCACGTTTCGGTCCATGGGATTTCGGTGCGTTTTATGTCTCTACAGACTTCAGACACAGCATCATGTGAAGTTGGCATGCTGCACATTGCACAATATCCCTCACTTTGTCGCATGCATTGCCTCCCTCCCTTCCTGGTAGCGCCTATTTCAAACGAATGTTTTGGAAACGAGAGCGCGTCTATCTTTACTTTAACCATCACATCGACACACACAAATTCGCACACAAGCCATAGCAATGGAGAAGATCGTTAAGATATTATTGACTTGGTAATTACTGTCCATTCTTGTTTATACATTGTTATTTGTTTTGACATCTCGTGCTTTCTGTCAGAGGTTACATGGTGTATCATGTCAACATGATTTGATAAATCATCGTAATGTGGATAGGTACATATTAGTGGTGTCAATTTCAGAAAACGTATGTTTAATGTCCGTCCAATGTCCAATACTTACGTCGACTGTCCGTCCAAAAATGTCCAAGCCAGCCATTTGTCCAAAGATGTCCGACATCTACGCAATAGTTTACACTCAACACCGTTATTTAATTCGCTTTTAATGTATCGCTACCAGCTCAAAAGTGTTAATCATATGGAAAACTGAGCTTTCTAATGGCCAAGCAATGTTAAACACGATTACTTTATAAAAAAATGAGGTGTAGCAAGCGATTGTCCAAAGTTGTCCAAAGCCCGCTGTCATTGTCCAACCAAATTCCGAATTGGACATTGGACAAAATCGGAATTCCGAAGATTCAAGTTCCGATTGACACCACTAGTACATATTACATGCACGTAACAAGCAAGTCAGGAACACCTAACATATTGCAGCATTTAAATCTGAATCGAAGTTACATCATAATGGTCAGCTTTCTGAAGTTGCTGCAACACACTCGTTACTGTGTACTATCACTGCGTTACCGCATCTAACTAGTAACTGGCCACCGGCTTTAGCTCCTCATATAAAGCCGAGGCGTGAAATGCAGTGGATAAACGGACCATGGCGGCACGACTCGCGCTAGTAACGGCCGGCGCGTCACGTCGCGTAACGACCGCCTCGCCGACAGGACGTGACGGCGTCATATGTCTTCGACGAAACTATGACGCAAGGCTAATAATTGCCCGAAAAGTACAAGTGATTAAAATGAGGGGCTGTAGTATTGTTTTGTTTCTAAATGATTTGGAAACAAAACAAAAGTTTACATGTAAAAAAGCGCAACCTCTTCGGCGAACCGGTGTATGACTATTGCACGACAGTCACCTATTTTTATACTAGCAGTCTCATATTTGGGCATAAGTAAACACACGGGACTTTTTACGGAACGATCACGCTAGGCAGTAAAAGGTCATCAACGGTGTTTCGAGGATAACTTTTAATAGTGGCATGCTAAAGAGATGAATGAGTTCAGGCCACTACAATAATAATCGGTAATACCTATGCAGCATGGCCTATTTTGATCAGTCTAACCTTGGGTAAATTTCTTATCCCGGCAGCTGCTGGGGTATTTCGCCACCCACCGTTTGCTGGGGGGGAGGCGTTAAACGCCCCCAGCCGATAACTCGAGAACCAATAACCGCAGCGAAACGCACGAGGCGGCAAACGAAAGAACGCGACGAGACGCTTCAGATGAGTACATTAAAGTTGAATTTTGAGGTCACAGGTCGGGTCAAGGTCAGGTCAAACACCTGAAATCGGGCTTTCAGTAGCATGGACTTCAGGACTTCGAAATGGGCGCCTCTCGTCATAAACTCTGTCAAAACGGTGCGCAGTCCATCATATAAGGCCTACAAGAGTGTCAGCTCCATGTAGGGGTCAGTCAAGCATAGGTCAGGGTCAAGGTCAGGTCAACCCCGATCCCCGAAAATCTAAACTGATATTCGCAGCCTGTGACACATGTCTTATAGGTAATTTGGGGCGTAGAAGACGATGGTGACATTCATTTTATCATATGTGTACGTGTTTGGCTCAAAAAGTTCAATTTAAAAAATGCATGTATCATGGTCGTGAAGAAGTCACGAGAAATTACCAAGATTCAGTTCAAGATTTTGGAAAATGCGGAACGATAATCAATAATCGAAGATGACCATTTGGTTGTTCATGGTATTGGCAGTCTAATGGCGTTTACGGCATGTCTGTATGTCTTTTCTGTGATTTTATATGATTTTTTGAACAAATGCCATTTTTGGTCGAAAACTCAGAAATCATGACGTCACTAAAACCTCGATATCTCAAAATTTTCGGACCAATTTTTTTGAAACTTTTTTATATTAAACTTCAATCAATTCCCTACAGGTAACCAAAATTTGGCGCGCCTGCGCCGCGCCGTTTTTATGCTATGGCCCGGCGAAAAAGTGGGGGCGTTTAACGCCCCCCACCCCCCCAGCAACTCGCGGGTTAAATGGACCGCGTAAGATCAAAATACAGCTCATTCGACACAAGCCGACGAGGGGTAGGAGTGCACGATGCTGGTAAAGTTGATATTGTTCATACAAGCTACATAGTACATAAGTGTAAGAAATTATTGCGGGATGAATTGTCGACAAAAATGCCAGTTCCTACAATTTTGGATGTTGATCTTAGGTAAAACTTCAGGATACATTAGCGAAATAGCTTTACAAGAGTGTCACATCCTTATTTCAGATACTCTTCCAGCTCTATAAGTTCGATGCATGAGCCGGAAAATTTAGCTTTTTTGCCTCTGGTGACCTCATTCTGCTGTAGCCTAACACTAAAAACAATCCAAGCACTCGTCATGATCATGATCTTCCACGCTTTTCAAATGTCGCTTTCCTCGTGCCCTTCGAGGCCTAGGGGTCGAATCAGACGTAAAACCGTAAAAACGCCTTCGCCGCGATGTGTTACATCGAGTATCGGACCACAACGTCCATCACAATCTGGCCGGTTGGAACCTACCTGCGGTGGTCGGCAGCTCCGGCAGTACGCTGGTGTCGCTCTGCTGAGCGCTGCCTTCAGTCCTCTGACGCTGACGCTGATCCTCCAGACGCCGGTGATCCTGTCGTCACTATCTCGTGTTACCGCCGTCCGCGACAGTGTTCTGCGCCCAACGCCTCTCTGCTGCCCACGGGCAGTTATACAGTCACCGGCGGAACAGACTCGCTGTCCTGATCTGTCCTGACCAGGGAGAGTGTCCTGTCGTCGGGGGAACCGTCACCCGCACCCGCCCTCAGCACACTGCGGCGACTGGTGCGGGCACAGTCGCCGGTCCCGGCTCGACCGCCGCCCCCCGCACGGTAGTGTCACTTTCCCCGTGGCGCCCGGTCCGAACCGATCCACCCAGCCGCCCCCCGGCCGGTCGGACTCTTGCTGTCGAGCAGTGGTGGAGGTGTTTGAATATGCGTGTATGCGTCTGTGGACCTGATACCTTCCATTCGCGTTCATTATTCAACCTCGCCCGTATTGACATTTTTACAGCGACTAGCGCATGGTGGGAAGTCCGTTGGACCCCCTCCAGCCGCTTTACCCCTGTTCGAGCTAGAGCTTCGCAGAGAGAGAGAGAGAGAGAGAGAGAGAGAGAGAGAGAGAGAGAGAGAGAGAGAGAGAGAGAGAGAGAGAGAGAGAGAGAGAGAGTGAGAGAGAGAAAAAAAACGAGCGTGTTGCGAGCGCCCGTGACGAGAGGAAGCTGATGATGGCCAACTTACAGGTTTCAGGTCATTATTGACCTTCCAATTCAGATTAATAACCCAAAAGTCAGGAAAATCGGGGCCTGCTAGAAATTCGTTAAGTGAGTTTATTATAGTTTTTTTTCTTTTTGGAGGGGGAGGGGTGCTGAATACAAATTTCAATGTTAGTTTTGATCAAAGTCAAAGATGATGTATTAACCCTCGCCCGTAAACGGCGATCTGCCACCTTCGCCCATGCAGGGGGGGGGGGTTGGTGCGACCCCCCCCTTGGCGTTTGAAAACGGAGCGTCGTAGAGCTTAGCGGAAAAGACCAACGGATTGCTCTCGCCGAGATCTCGCGATTGGTGGTATATTTTTTGGTCCTAGGTCAACATTTGACCTACTTTTGACCGGTCAAAGGTCAAATTTTCGGAAAAATAGACTTTTTTCAACTTTCCGCGGCGATTGCGGCAAAACGGTGGGAGATATCGACTTGAAACCTTCACTATCGTGTTCCTTGATCAATTCTCTATCGTTTGGTATGTATTTCGTTTCCCTAGCTCTAAAAATGGCGCGTTGGGAGCGCCGGAAGTCGGCAAGGTCACAGTCGGCGGCAGAAATTCGAAAAATCAAAATTTAAATTTTTGAAATCTGATTGTATTTTTGGATTTGGAAGGTCCATTTGCTCCCTACAGAAGCTAATATTGCTGCATATTCCCATTGAGGTGACAAGAATTAGCAAAATAGTGGTTCGGGCGCTTTTCAAAAATAGTACCGGACGCTGTTCCTCTTGTGACGTCATAGCTCCGTGACCTGACCTGACCCGGTCAAGTTTCTTATACCATATGATAGCCAATACTTGCCCCAACATGCATGGGAAGTTTCATCACGATCCATCAACCGATGTCCGTACCACCGGCAGGAAACCTCGGGCGTTGGCACTCAGTTTGTGAAAATCCGGCCGGAGGCTGTTCCCTTTGTGACGTCATAACTCCGTGACCTGACATGACCCGGTCAAATTTTTTTATCAAAAGATGCGCAAGGTTTGCCCCATAAGGTACCCAAAATTTGGCGGCGCTGCGCGCCGCCGTTTTTGCACTATTTCCGAAAAACCTCAGGGGGGGTTGCACCAACCCCCCCCTACATGGGCGAGGGTTAACCCTCGCATGTGTGCGGCGTTTGCCAGCTTCTAATGTGTAGGGTGGGGGGGGGGTCGGTTGGACCCCCCCCCCTTGCCGTTTGGCCCCTGATCGAGCTAGAGCTTCGCGGAAAAAACGAGCGTGTTGCCCGTGACGAGAGGAAGCCGATGATACCCAATTTTAAGGTCCTAGGTCATTGGTTGACCTTCCAGGTCAGGTCAATGACCCAAAGTCGGGAAAATCGGGACCTGTTAGAAAGTCGTAAAGTGTGGCTGCTGAGGGGGTTTTCGGGGTGCTGATCACGAATATCGTGTTAGTTTTGATCACAGATGATGTCTTGAAGCATTTAGACCAGGTCGGGTCAGGTCAGGTCAGGTCAACCAGTAGGCGTCGTGACGGGTATTCGTAGTACGTGTCAACCGCCTCTGACAGCTTCGTAACATGTTACGAAGTCACCAAAACTACTTCGTAAATGTTCAAATGGTTGCTAAATTCGAATTCAGCTCCAAAAACTAGCCTAGAAACATGTAAAACTCGAAAAAGTGACCCGAGGTCACCCGAGGTCACCAAAGGTCAATGACCTGACCTGACCTTCAGGTGACCTTGACACACACGGGAGTAACATCAAATCACATGTTTGAACGTTTGAAACCACGAAAAGCTTGCAAACACGCGGCTAGTGCGAGCCGACATACGCGAAATCGCGATTCCGGCCAAACATGGTCTCGGAAAAGAGGTCACAGGTCAAAGGTCATTTGGGTCAGGGTCATGAAATTTTTAGGGTAGGTGTAAAATTGATCAATGCGAGGGTACTGAAAGTTTCGTCGCGATCGGCCGCTTTTTACGCGAGTTATTCGCGAAAAACCATGGGGGGGTCTATCCGACCCCCCCCCCCTACACATGCGAGGGTTAACGTATGTGGGGCAGGTAGGGTCAGATCCTATGTCAGATCAACCAGCAGGCGTCCTGCGGGCTATCCGTTGTCAACGGTCATGTGACCTCCCAAGGTGACCGAGGTTACCTGAAGCACGGAATGTAGGTATAGTCTACGACATATGTATATACGACTATGTCGTAGACTATATTCCGTGCCTGAGGTCACCATATTCGAAACAACTGATGAAATCGCATACGCTGAATCGACTGGTGGCGTCTTCGTCTCGAACTCGATCGGCCCAGTAGTTCCTGAGTTATAGAATGGCTGCGATAGGCGACAACGGTCATGTGACCTCCCAAGGTCATCGAGGTCACCTGAGCTGAGGTCACCATATTCGAAACGGCTGATGAAATCGCATGTTTGAATCGACTAGTGGTGTTTCCGCCTCGATCGGCTCAGGGTAGTTCCTGAGTTATAGAATGGCTCCAAACGTGAAGTTGACCTTCCGAGGTCACCAAGATCACCTGAGGTCACCATATTCAACTTATCCGAAACAGGTCATAGAATCGCATACGTTGAATCGACTTTTTCGTCTCGATCGGCCTGGTAGTTCTTGGGTTATAGAATTGCTGCAATAGGCTTCAACGCTAAGTTGACCATTTGAGGTCACCCAGGTCACCTGAGGTCACCATCTTCGAAACGGCTGATAAAAGCTTAAACCCTGATTCGATTGGTGTTTACTTCGTCCTGATCGGTCCAGTGGTTCCTGAGTAATAGAATGGCTGCAAGGGTGGCGGTCGAATAGTGTTGTCCTTTATTTAGTGCCTTTTCAGCAAAATAGAAAATATTCGAACGTTTCGAAAACAGCGCAGTTGTTACGTTTCAACGTGTACAGTTACGTTCGCGACTCGCGTTGACGGTACAGTTTTTATGTTGCTTTGCATTTTTTGTCACTTTGTGTACAAATATTTCGCTTTTATCATCTGAGCAGATTTTTTCGGCTTTTACTCTATCATTGCGCTATTGATTTCGTCATCTAGATAAGAGACAAACTAAAATAAAATGGTCACAAAAAAGCAGAAAAACAAATGACTTGACGACGACATAAAATAGAACACGCTGAACTTCGCTTCACAACTTTGCAGCTCTCATATCAACAATATGATATCAACTATCTATAAGAATCTTGATATCAACAACCCAAGCAGCTGTTGTTGGAAGTTGGTTGGAAGCCTTTGAGAGAAGAGCGCGGAGGGGTTGGTCGTCGCGGTACGTTGCGTTTTATCGCTAATAATAAGCATTGTATTATTAATTACAATGGATTACAAGAATAAGATCATACTGGCACCAATGGTTCGTGTCTCTACACTACCTGTTCGCCTTCTGGCCTTGGAATATGGCGCTGATATTGTTTTTACCGAAGAGCTCGTGGACTGGAAGCTTTTGGCAGCTGTGAGGCAAGTTAACAGTAAGTATACACTCCCCTTAAAAATTAAGCTTGAATATTTTGCTCATAGAGAAACCGTACTTCCAGCTCTTCATTTATTTGCGAAGCTGCAATACTGAAGAGCTTCTCGAATTAACTAAGAGCTGGAAATACGATTATCTTTATCATCATTCAACTATGTCCCAGCTAAACAATAACATATTCAAGTATGCTTGAATATTTTATATAAATGGATTAAAAGCCAGAGCCATGTGAAATAAGAGTTTGCTGTGCAGGCCCGCCCCCCTGGCCCCTCCCCACCCCTACCATTTGATTGTGAAATTTCAGTCATTGAATGGGAATTTCAATTTAAATGCCAAAGTTTGGCATGCTGTTTAGTTCCTCATCACTGACTTTAACTGTTCACAGCTGCTCTCAGTACCTAACTTAAAACTAATGTTGTAGTCAGGGTTGATATTAGCTCTTTTTTAGGAGTCTGGTGGTTAAAGGGACTATCCCACCTTCTAAAATGTTGTTAAAACCAGTTAAATTGTGCCCGACTTTATAGATTGGATGACCAGGAACACGGTTCTGGCATTTATTTTTCATTAAACATCTTAGGCTTCCCATATTCCAAACACAAACTTTCAAATATGTGACGTCACAGCCCAAAATTACCAGTTCCCCAGGCCACATTACTGTCATAAAGCTGATTCTTTTTACTCTGTAGGCACCACAACAAAGTTCAGACCAAGTTTTAAGCGATTTTTCAACGAACAAACACATTTAAATCAGAATGACTAAACGAGGTGACGTCACACTAGCGGTCGCTCCATGTTGAAGATAGGGCCTTGTACAAGGCCCATTTTCAAATGAAGGGAACGAATTTCTTCAACACCAAGAGGCCGCGGGGGTTGCAACCTAGATAGATAGTGGTTTCTGAACCTCGCCACAAACTTGGCTATCTCAACTCAAACCCCATGTTAAAGGTGGGATAGTCCCTTTAACGTGAGCACTGTAACTGACTGTCTACACTCTACATACCACATGACATGGCTTTGGGTGCAAAGCAGGCATCACACTTCCTGGCTGGAGATAGTGTGACAGGACTACTGACATGGCTTTCCACTGTATCAGTATGACCATTTCCCTTGTCTGTATCTGACAGAGTCATTGGGGACTGTGGACTATGTGGACCCAGCGGACGGCACTGTCATCCTGCGCACCTGCGAAGAGGAACGCTCCCAAGTGGTGCTCCAGATGGGCACATGTGACGCAGAGCGAGCCCTCCAGGTGGGCCGCAAATTGTGAGTCACTGTGGTGTCTGCGCCTGGGCAGGGATAAGCAAGCGGGCTTGGGCCCTGTCTGAACTAAGAACAGACAGGTCTGGGTTGACTGGGACATTTACGTGCCAGGAACTAAGTGTAGAATTGATTTGATAGATAAGTTTATGAGTTAGGTATCTATCATTGATCTTGTGGAAGTGCGAATTGAGTAAAGTGTTCAGCTTTTTTGTGATTAAGAATTGGTAGATCAGAGTCCTTTACCGATATAATGACAACAATTTCCTGTTATTTTAACTCTCGGCCGTGTTGGTGTTTCGCCAGCAGCGAACGTATAATGGGGGGGGGGGGTCTGTTGTAACCCCCCCCCCCCCGTTGTTAGACCCCTGATCGATCTAGAGCTTCGCGAAAAAAAACGAGTATGTTGCCCGTGACGTGAGGAAGCCGATGATACCCAATTTTTAGGTCCTAACTCCTAGGTCATTAGTTGACCCTCCAGGTCAGATCAATGACCCAAAAGTCGGGAAAATCGCGACCTGTTAGAACGTCGTAAAGTGTGGCTGCTATCTGATTTTTCGGAGTGCTGATCACGAATATCGTGTTAGTTTTGATCACAGATGATATATTCACGCATTCAGGCTAGGTAGGGTCAGGTCAGGTCAGGTCAACCAGTAGGGGTCCTGCCGGGTATTCGTAGTACGTGTCAGCTGCCTCTGACAGCTTCGTAACATGTTACGAAGACACTAAAACTACTTCGTTAATGTTCAAATGGTTACTAAATTTGAATTCAGCTTCAAAAACTAGACTAGAAACATGTAAAACTCCAAAATGTGAGCTGAGGTCATCAAAGCCAATGACCTGACCTGACCTTCAGGTGACCTTGACACCCACCCTAATGCATGGGACCAACATTGTGTCCAGGGGCGTCGCCACGGATTTTTGAGTGGGGGGGTCGGGTTTCTAGTCTTCACCCGATGGGTAGGGGTGTTTTTCTTTGCCACACTTCCCAGTTTTGTGCGTGCGTATGTGTGTGTATGCCTGTGTAACAAATCGGCGCGCAGCGCCGCCAAATTTAATATAACCTATTAGGTAGGTATACCTACCTACATCACTTGCGTAAAAATTATCACTGGTCACTTAACCCGCGCCCCGTAGGGCTACCGGCGGACCCTACCACCCGTAGGGGGGGGGGGGGCGTTTCGGCCCCCCCCCTAAGATCTCGGAAAGTTACCGGCCGATTTTCAAAATTCAAACGGCGTTCGATAGCCCCACCCGGGAACTACCTTGTGACCAAATTTCATTGACCTAGGTCAAACCGATGACGTCACAGGTCAGGTCAAAGGTCAGATTTTCACCGTTCACAGGCAATTCAAGAAATGTGCTGTGAAAGCGAGTAAATTGGTAATTTATTGAAAACCATCGATGGTACATTGTTCGTCAAACACATACCTTGCTATCTGAGGTCACTGATACCAGGTCAGGTCACAGCGAGGTCAGGTCACCGGGGGTCACAATATGAATGTGTCGTGTGATACATGTTTTATGGTCCATTTTACATGACAAATGCGATTATGTGGGTTAGGCAGCCTTTGGGGCCAGCCTAGGTCACGTTTTTGTGAAGGTCAGGTCAAGGTCAGGTCAAATTAGGTCAAATTTCAAAGTTGATATTTTTGCATAAAATGGGTATCGATTCGATGCAGCTCGTCACGGGGAGTCTAATGGTGGTCTTCGTTTTGCTCTACGAGTTCTAGAATTGCCAAAAATTGAGTTTGAAAATTTGACGTCATCTTTTTTGAACAGTTTTTTCGCTATAACTTGGCCAAAAAACGAGGTATCGATCTGAAATTTGGTATGTTGATAGAAGACGGTAGGCACTATCACATATATTCCGGTTTTTTCGAAATTCAAAAAACTTTTTGGATTTTTTGGCGAATATATCCAAAAACATGCTTTTTTGATTTTTGGGGGTCAAAACTAAAAAATTTCAAAAATTCGAGATAGCAGTTTTGTAGCCCTGTCAATTCTACACCTTTTATGTCTTGATCATTTTTCTGTATCTTCAAAGCTGTAGTCCTGACAGGTCTTCTCGCGAAGGTCTTTTTTCGGTCGAAAATGACAGAACATGACGTCACTCTGACGTCATTTGTGGCCAACCTATCATAGCCTCTGGAAAAATTTTTGGTCACAATGTGTAAAATTGATGCCCGGAGAGGTCCTGAAAGTTTGGTGGCGATATCTCCAGCCGTTTAGGAGATATCGACCGAAAAGGACAGGGGGGGGGCCGTTTCGGCCCCCCCCCCTACGGGGCGCGGGTTAAGGTCAGGTCGCCATGTCAAGTTCAGTTATACGATATACCTCTATAAAAACTTTCCCCTCTCGCCATTCTTGTAGCTTTTCTCCCATAACTTCGAAATTTGGTACACTGTATAAGTACCTAATGTATGGGGTTATAGGACGTGTCAGCAATTCATGATTCTAACTGAGGATTTACATCTATGATCTGAAGGCAGGTCAAATACGTGACCTCATCATTAGAAAATAATGAGAAATTAGAAAAAGCACGAATGCCTCCTGCTTTGAAAAAGTTCGTCAGAAACGCAAAATATCTTTGGAGCCATGACAAATCAGCTCATCATTGCCAGGGACAGGGTGCAACTTATGGCGAGTGATGACTCGAAAGGTCATTAGTGGAAATGTCCATCGATGGCCACCAGCATTTTTTTCTACAACTTTTGACGAAGACGCGGTAGAGCGATGACAGCACCTGGAAAGTGTTCACTGTTCAGCTCAACAACACGGATCCATTCATATGCAGCAGGAGGTCCTTTTTCGATCAGGACATAGCGTTGACCTGAGGTCGCTTTAACGTTAATTCTGAATGGTCAAATTTTAGCCCATGTGACGCGTCTCAAAGAGATCAAGACGGTGGTGACAAGACAACATATGTACATACCATACAAATTCACGGAATCGAAAGTTATTGCAAAGCAGATGTTTCGGCAGAATCTGTCCAGTTAGCTGTTTGCCTTCTTATGGGCCAAACATAGACCTGAGATGAAATCTAACGCGAAGCTAGCGAAAGAGCGTTAAAAGAGCTATCGAATAGTTTTCTGCTTCACTGTAGCCCTTCTGGCTTCTATTGGTGGTTTCCCAGTCGCTAACGTATAACGTATACTAAACTAACGCTGAGGCGTGCTTTCGACCCCTGATCGATCTACAGGTTTGCGGAAAAAAGAGCATGCTGCCCGTGACGAGAGAAAGCCGATGATACCCATTTACAAGTTTTCGGGTCATCTCAGGACTCAGGTCATCGCCAATAAGTAGAGAAACTCGGGGCCTGCTAGAACTTAACGAATGTAAGTTGTGATGGTTTTTCGAGGTTCTGATTACGAATGTTATCTTAGTTTTGAACGAAGATGATGACTCCATGCATTTGGGGTAGATCAGGTCAGGTCAGATCGACCAGTACCTAATAGTGGATGACCACCACCGATTGCTTCCTAGCATGTTATATGAATAAGCAACACAACTACTTCTTAAATGTTCAGATGGGCGCTAAGTTCAAAATCAGCTCCAAAAACTACCCTATCAATGAAAAGCACGCTATGAAAAAGTGAACTAAGGTCATCTTTATTTGAATCAGGGATATCGATTTATTTTAAGTAGGTGATTAACTCGAGCGCACCGGAAGTTTTGTTGCAATCGGCTCCTTTTTGCGCGACTTCTTTGCGAAAGCCTGAGACGGTTCCATCTGACTCCCTTTCCCCTACATGTGCACTGTACAGCTAGTTGTGACGGTAGCCATGGGGCTGAGGCTAGTTTGTAGTTTTGTAGTTGGGTACTGATCCGACGAATCGACTGCGACCATTTTTTTTTTTTAAACGATCAGACGAACACTCGGGGCAGTTTTGGCGCGTCCAATCCTTTGAGAGATACAAAGTTATACTAGGATGTTTAAAGCCTACTTAAAAACATTGTTGTGCTGGTGTTCCCCGCCCACAGCTAATTGACCTTTAGGTAATTGGCTAATTGGCTTTAGGGAGCTCTTGAAGCGATTTTGAATCTGATGTATTTGTTGGTGTTGCTGACGCCTGCTTCACTGACATAAAAGCTAAAAAAGCATACTCAGCATCGCAAAAAGTGGGGGGTCGACACCCCCAGTTTTCAAGAGTGGGGGGTCACGACCCCCCCAACCCCCCCCCCCCCCGTCGGCGACGCCCCTGATTGTGTCACATGTTTGAACGCTTGAAACCACGAAAAGACTGCAAACACGCGGCTAATGCGAGCCGACATACGCCGAATCGCGATTCCGGCCAAACATGGTCTCGAGAAGTAGGTCACAAGTCAAAGGTCATTTGGGTCAGGGTCATGAAATTTTCAGGGTAGGTGTAAAATTGACCGACTCAAGAGCACTGAAAGTTTCGTCGCGATCGGCCGCTTTTACGCGGGTTATTCGCGAAAAACCGATGGGCGGTCCATTCGACCCCATCCCTATACGGGCGAGGGTAACCGTCTCCAGCAAGTGTGATAAAAAAGCGCTGATGTGAAACGCCAGTTATTGGTCTGGGTGATCTTATTTTCTCTCCTACACAATATACACCATAAGCCTTTTAATCATCTGGCTGACAAAATGCCGGACTACTATCTGCTGAAAATATTGATGGCGGGCGATTTTCCATCGTCAAAATTCCCGATAAGCCGTCCCGATTACCCATGTTGTCCGTTTGTTTAGATGCACCTATTTAGTACAAACACAGACATTGATTGATAAGATCTGAGAGATGTACCTAGTATTATAATTATAATACACAGACATTCCTGGCTGTGTTATTACAGGTGCATTGTATGTATCTTCAGTGTGACTTGTGGTATGACCTGCGTTCCCTCGGTGTCTGTGATGGCAGTGAGAATGATGTGGCCGGCATCGACATCAACATGGGCTGTCCCAAGGAGTTCTCCATCAAGGGCGGCATGGGCGCCGCCCTGCTGCAGCAGCCCGACAAGGTCAAGGACATTCTGACGACGCTCGTCAAAGGCGTCAGAGTGCCGGTGACTTGTGAGTACGGCTGTTCCGAGGGACTGGGTGGGCTGATCAATGACACAACGCATACTTTTTGCCATCGCAAGAAAAAGCTGATACGAAGATGGTGGTGTTGAATGTGGTTACAGTAGACTGTGAGCCGTGAGGTGATATTTTCTATGTTCCAGATAGCCATTTGCTCCGCTTTTTCTATGTTCCGAGTGGATTGCTGGATAGCCACGGCCGTTTTATCTACACCGGTCATTAAATCTTGCACAGCTATCATTCATATTTATCTGAAGACCCTTTTTTTCTTTATTTACCGTAGTGTTCCTCGCTGCCCCCTCGTCGACTTTTGCTCTCCGCCGACTTTTCACTATCCGTTATCTGGCCACTGATTTGGTATTCGCCCAACTGAGATTCCTTTCTGTCCTCTGATCGCTAACACCGTGCTTACTTCCAGGTAAGATCCGCCTGCTGGCCTCTGACGCCGAGACGCTCTCCTTCTGCCGGATGGTGGAGTCGTGTGGCGTGGCGGCGCTCACTGTTCACGGCCGTACGCGTCACGAGCGGCCGCGGCACCCGGTTCACGAGGACGCCATCCGGCGAGTGGCAGAGGCGCTCACCATACCCGTCATCGCAAAGTGAGCTCCGGGACGGGGCAATAATCCGGGCAGGTCCCATCAACTCGATCTATTATGTTTTCAATGGGTTAATCGAATCTCAATTTCGGCTTCATTATGTATAAACCTGATCTAGTGCTTAGTTTGTTTTAATCGTGTGACTCTTGAAGCTCTCCAGTATCCAGGGATGCGGGCTGCGATGTGACTGCGATTATGTAGTTCAATGTAGTTCCCCAGTTCTGACTCCTGTACCCCGTCGTGCCCCAGCGGCGGCTCTCGCCACATCCAGTGCCGTGCAGACGCGGAGGCGTTCCGGGAGCGCTGCGGCACCTCTGGCGTAATGCTGGCCCGCGCCGCCATGTGGAACCTCTCTGTATTCCGGCCGCAGGGGCCGCTGGAGATGGACACCGTCATCACCCGGCTGCTGGAACTGTGTGTCAGGTCAGTTAGCGTCAGCTCTGTATCCAGTCAGTGTCAGCTCTGTATCCAGTCAGTGTCAGCTCTGTATCCGGTCAGTGTCAGCTCTGTATCCGGTCAGTGGCGGCTATGTGTCAGGTGATTGATGATGGGCCAAACTGTCATTCCTAGTAAGTAGTAACCATCATTCTTTCTTAACGACGTAGAAGAAAACGTGTGTTGCTCTCACGGGACACGGTGTAAATGGTGATTAAAAAATTCAGCTTCGTATTACCATTGCATTCCAAATTGCTTTTATTTCTGCGTGTTTACCAGATTCGCCGTTTGCCTTTCCCAGATACCATCACCCGTTCGCACAGGCCAAGTATATGATACCTACAGCAGATGTTGCCATGCTCATTAACCGTTTGTGTTTCTCCAGGTACCATCACCCGTTCACTCAGGCCAAGTACACGGTACAACAGATGCTACGAGAGCTACAAGAAACACCGCGCGGCAAACGATTCCTGGCTGCGCAGACCTTGGAGGAAATATGGTGAGTGGGAGAATATAGACCGAGTTAGGGGAGGGAGTGCTCGTACCTTATCGATACAATTGGTTACAATACAATGGCGCCTGATCGTACTCTGTTACACACGGGGGCGTGAGGAAGCCCCGGAACATTTTACTACGTTCTTTCAAATGCCTACATATCAACGAATACACCATTCGTTGGTCTAAAACAGCACTTGATCCACATATCATCTGGAGCTTGTCAGTCTGCAAAGTTTATTATTATTCTATAGATGTGCCATAGGTAGGCACAAAGCGGTTCACACTCAAAGTTGACGGTATTGATTTACCCACTTATTTACAAATTGCTCCATTCCATTGCTCTGCGCTGAGCTGGCGTGGTCGACTCTGGGTCTGGCTACACCACCCCACCAGTGCCCTCTGTTCTGACCCGACCGGCCCCGCCCACCCCAGTGCCATCTGGGGTCTGGGTGGCGCCTGTCGCGCGGCGATCGGACCCCCGACCAGCCCCGACGGCAGGCCGCTGTCCAAACGGCCGCGGCTCGACGACGGTGTGGAGCCCGGACACCGAGCCTTCGTGCGGGGCCACTACACGGTCAGTGGATCAGATTTCGTCTGAAGTTTCTCAAATGTTTGTGAGGTTTATCTCACAGCATCACTTAATGCTTCGAGACAAGTAAAGTTAACCGATTTGGATTGAGAAAAAATGCCGATTCGCTGTCAAATTGTATACTTAACTCGTATTTCGACATGGTACATAATGTGGAGCGATAATTTGTATACTTTGTACATCGTGCGAAATGCACTTGGTCGAGTAAAATGAATAGCAGCTGTATTTTCTTCTGATCCTGTCACTGTCACTGTAACCCTGAGCCAGACGAAGTAGTTACTTATAGATGCCTATACCGACAAGTGACCACCCTCTGCGCCCGCCAGCCGGAGCAGCTGCCCAAGACGCTGCTGCACGCGTGGAGCGTGCGCCACGGCCTGCCGCTGCCCAGCTACCAGCTCGAGTTCTCCGACAAACTGTTCAGAGCCGTGTGTACCGTCAAGGAGCGACGCTACGCATCAATCTGGTGAGTGTACCGACCATACGGAGCTGAAATTCGTGCTCCTTCTGTCCCGGGCTGTGTTATACCTGAAACAGACTCTTTCCGCGGTCAGGAAATCGCGTGCAAGAGCCTATTCAAATACATGGGAGCACGCTCGCATCAATCGCACGCACCTTTCGCAGGGCGCGATTGATGCGGAAGAATTATAATGTATTTAAATAGGCTCTCGCATGCGATTTCCTGAACGCGGAAAGACTGTTTCAGCCTTAGGAACTTTGATATCGTGCCCCTTCCGTTCTCCCCTGATTCCCCACGCTGTGATGAAAAATTGTAAGGGTCAGATGCCATCCCGTCCACTGCTGGCTTTGGTGTCTCCGGATCGAGACGCCTTGCCGTCATGCGCCGTGGTCAATCATAGTACAACTTCTCTACTCAGTTTCCTGTTTCCTTTTGGCGCTACTAGCAGGGTTTCGCGAATCGTCTGCGACCATTTAGGCTGTTGAGCGTGGATTACCCGGTACCGATCTAAATTCCCGTCGATGACCGTGAAAGCGGCCGGTCATACTGCGCATGTCACCCATGGGCCTCTGCGCTGCTTCTTTGATTTCGATACTGGTTCATGGTTGACACCAGGTACCTACCTTCCTCGGTCGATGATTTAGGCTCGCAACGTGGAATTCCCGTTGTTTGCTAGTCAGCGTGGATTTCTCCGAACTTCAACGTCGGTACTGGTCATGTGCTCTAAAAAGGCCGGCGAAGATGACGTACTCTGCATCATGACGTCACGGTCACGTGATCGAGTGCCGCCGCGGACTCGCCGTTTGCGCCTCGTATTGGGTGTCCTCCGCGTGCGGGCGCTCGGTGTGTGCCGGTTTCCAGGTTTCGTCACTGGGCGCTGGTGATCCCGTGGTGTAACGATCATTGGCGCACTGGCGACTGGTATGGCGCAGTTATGGCCAAAGTGCCGAACTATGAGCATGAGACTCGTGGCGTCTGTCGGTGCTTCCTTTACTCAGTACACAACAAACGTGTGCTGTGTACTGAGTAAGTACAGGCACAAGGGCTCAACAGTCAAAACACAACGACTAGCTTCTCTGGACCTGTGTGATGCGCAGTGACCGATCCTGGAGAGGGTAAACATACATGGCATCAGAAACCTAGATTTTCCCGTCATGGGCTACCCTCAGACTGGTGTTTGCTCAAATCTGTGTTTGTATTTAGTATACTGGCACCTTCCGTCAGTTCGCTCTACCAGGGTGTCGAACTCTGCAATTTGATTTTTAGGCCTGTCGGAACTGGAGGAAATTGGCCGATAAACGGGTCCAGTTTTCGCTATGGCTGGCACGGGCCACCAATTCAAGGTCTTCCCCATTCGGTGCTGTCACAATAGTGCCTTCTAGGTAAAATGATCAATTTACATACGTCATATACGGTACTACTAATTAATTGCACATTGTTTTTATCATACGCTCGCGTGCTGAAATTCTCATATGCGGAACTAATTCGCTGGACACAATAACTCCTAATAAGGCTAATTTGTCGCGATGATTTGGCTATAATGCTCAGACGCCGCTATTATGTGTCAACAATTTACATCATCGCCCTTCGTGCGTGTCGTGACGTCACTGGTAGGCGCGTGACGTCAGTATTTTTTGCCGCTGAACACGATGCCGATGGCGGCACCTGATGTGACCTCAGCGCCGTTTTCCTTCCGCGTCTTTTCACGACGATGATGCAGCTAATGCTGGATTTGTTTCAGCGTGTGCCGGGCTTTATCGCCTAATGTTTGGAAAATCACATTTAAACCCTATTCATGAGGGCTATTTTTGAATTATTTTTAGTGGCGATGATAAATCAGGCGCTTCACTTAAAACGATATTCGTTATGATGGGTAACAAAACAACTCCTATTGCTTCTCTCATTTACTTGGCTGGGACCAATTTAGCGTTTGCAATTTATTAGCAATACTTTGTTACTATTTTTTCAATAAAAACATTTATTGGCACGTCAGGAAAAAAGCTGTGTAATTACGTCAAATATTTTTTCAGACTCCAATGACCTTATTACGTGGAATCTGTGTGCCGACCATCGTGATAAGTAACCAGCGCCGGCCCGAAGCGTTGTATATTAGGACAGGGCTGTAACGGGCGTCTGTCCAAACACGACTCTTATTGAGCGCCGAGCCGCCGGGTGTGGGACGGGAAGTTTCCCAGCGTGCCAAGGCATACCGTGCCTCATCCCCTGGCCATGCCGCCACGCCAGTGTCTGATGGAACGATCATCAGAGCCTCGGCTCAGACTACCGTAGCGACAAAACGTCAGGGTCTCTTTTCTGTCTTTTGTCTTTCAGCCGTCATCTGTCCTTTTCTAATGAAACTTTTGACGTTTTCCGTTGGCGTTTACCGCAGCATTACATCAAAGTTATGTGTAGTATTCACTTATGTTTGGTCACTTCCAACCAGATCATTTCTGTGTGTCATGTCGGCGCCGTCGCTCACCGTTCCGCCTTATTTCAGGGAGAAGAATAAGAAGTTCGCCGAGCAGGGCTCTGCCCTCACCTGCTGTATATGTCTGGGGATCAGCGGCCTGCCCGCGGACATCGGTCTGGTGTCCCCTGTGTCCGGCGGACAGGCGGTGTCCGCTGGACAGGCGGTGTCCGCTGGACAGCCGGTGCCCGCCGTTACTGAGAGCGGCGACAGTCTCACTCTGCAAAAGGACACGTCGGGTGGGACGGCAAACGGGCAGCACGGCCCCGAGACCGACTCTCAGCGCTGTGCAGTGGGGCTGGAGGAGCGAACGGTAGGCCAGGACAGACTGGTGAAGGGAGCGGTGGAGCAGAACGATACGTCGGTGATGGCGGAAAACGGGGAAACAGTGGAGGGAGAGGTAGCGCAAAACGGGGACTCAGCAGCCGCCGAAAGTGAACGGAAAACGAACGGTTTCGCCCCTGCCCGCGGGTTGGTCGAGGGTGTCGGATTAGGGCGGAGATGAACGATTTTATATGTCTGTTTTAGTATGTGGGCTGATAAGTGTGGGTACCCTGTTGTTGTTAGAGGCTGAGTGGCCAGTTGTGAGGTTTGTTTTTATTTTTCAGGGACGAGGGTAGGGTGACAATGCAGCCAAGATACCTCTGATAGTGTAATATGAATACATGGCACATTGTGTAATTGGATGTTTTTTTTTTTAGTAATTTGCTTCACGATTATAACTCGAAGTGTTGACCAAATAACGACGAAATGCTTCACTGGTGGCTCCTTTTCTTTGTCTGCTCATCAGATGACATTGAAATAAGTCTGCTGATTGAATTCTCCCACTCGTTTACTTTTCACTTTTTAGCCTGTTCAGTCGAAGTTTAGGGCATAGGCTGCTGGATGACGTAAAATTATGTCTGTGGCGGACGTGATCGTCCTATGACAAACGACAACCTTAACACAAAGTATTTGATCCCCATCAAGTCATAGCTGATCTGGGACTGCCTGAACTCATGTTGAATAAGTCATATACCTTGTCGCGGTAGGTATCATACACGTGGAACTTGTCATGAAATAACCGGAACTTCATGCCGTCATATGGAACCTTTGTTACAGACGTGCGTGCTTCCATAAACCTCCAAAGCCATCACCGTGTAGCTGCATATCATACATCTGATTTAACTGGAGTAAGACGTTAGTGATAAACCCTGTCGTGGCTTCCTGTCGGCTCAACAGATCTCTGTGTTGTCGTCAGGGCTCAGGCTATGGACGCTGTCGGTTCGCGGCGTCCGGCTCTCTTCGTTTCCGATTTCCTGCATATTTGTCCAGCGACTCCTACATGGACAGGTGGTCTGGTGATGCTGACTGGACATTGCATCGCTGTCTCACTGCACTAATCTGAATTCATCATTGCCTTGTTGGATACAAGGAGGCAAATAGACATGGAGTCGAGCTCGATCAGACTACTGTCCAACCAGAAACCATCCTATACTTGGAACATTTATAAAGGTTATCTTTGCATCCGTTATGCGAGGAAACGTCGTGTGATTTCATCTTTTACAAGCTGTTCCATCAGAAGTTTCGTTTTAGTGATGCCCATTAAGTTTGTTTTGTGTTCGTACAATAACGAAAAATGCAAATACGCATGCACAAAGTAATCTTGGTACATAACTATTTCCCAAACGCATTGGTTACGCGTAGATTTAGGTGAAAAGAGTCACTCGCGGTTCGTGGAGTGTCGCCGGCCGCCAGGTCAGCCTAGCGTCAAGCGTCCTTGTGTCGTGCTAATGTCATGAGGTTTCTTTGTAAAGCACTCAAGCCCAGCGGCCGGCGACGATGGTGTAACGATTATGTGTGCCTGTATTTCTTGTGTGACGTCACCGGATCAGATGCACTATAAAATGCACGCGACGCGATGGGTGGCAGAGATGTGACGGTGGCTGTGAGGAATCCGTGACCCACTGTCGTGAGCCGCGACCGGACGGAAGGGAGTGGACGAATTCCGTGAGCATATGCCTGATGCTTACACCGATGCATGAAGGAAGCCAGAAGATTCATCATGCGAGCGGATGTGAATATGTCGTTGGCACTTCTTGCTGCATGTGAGGGGTATGCCGCCACTGTGTAGAGTGTACTATGTAGATAATGTAACAGGGAGCTTCCCAGGCATTACGCAATATGCATGGGCTTTACGGCGCCTCTACCCACATCCCACGGTCTGCCTGACTTTTTGCGACTTATAGGTCAAATCCTGACCGTCAAACCATATTTACTAGAGGTGACTTTTGATAGAATCCACGGTTACGATAAGTGTTTAATGAACTGTTGGCCACCATCTCGTTTGGTCGATTTACTCCGTCCATTCATGCCCGCTTTTGCCAGGCAGGGGAGCACAGCTAACGTGCCCAGCCTCATGTCCGATGTCCGATCCATTCCTTTAGTCTTCGGTGCCCTTTTCACGCAGGCTGGTGAAGTTGTATGAACCATGGTTGTTTCCTTAGTGTAGTGACTATTATCGCACCTACTCGACGTAATATCTTTCTTTGAGCATTAGCTAACCGCAACCCTAACAATCGTGCGCAATGCAAAAGAAGCTTTATGCAAAGAAGCCGACAGACACGAAAGGACAGACGTAATGCAAGTGTGACGAATCGAACGTGTAGTGATATCACTCAGTCATTACATCATAGGCACTGGGTCATGAACCGTGAGGCAGTGAGACGCAGCTGGCGAAATAGAATTTCCCGTAATATTCCCTCTGACATAATGGCTGTCATCCCTCCTTTACGTTGCTTGGGGCCCACAGGAGCTAACCCATCATGATATTTTCGTCAGGAGCCTTTGAGTAGGAATGCTGTTCCGAGCGACTCACTCGCCGTCTGTTATGTTTTGTTCTGACTTCTGAATGGGCTGCATGAGTGCACTCGTGTATTATTTCGTTCAGTTAAAAAATCATGTTCGGACTGTGCTTGACGGTGTTCTACCTGACAGTTGAATCGTTTTAACACCATCCGAAATCGATTGTTTTTATTTCCAGCTTAATGGATTTTCAGTCGACTATCAAGGATAAATAAGTATTTCACCAAGATCTTGCAAAACTTAGTCAATGGTTTCCTATATATATGACAAAATGGTGAAAGTGCAAAGCATTAATTATCGCGCATAAAATTTAGTCGCAGGTTTCGTGGGAATACAGAGACAAATACTGCGCATCAAAGGCAAAATAGACGCAGTGCTAAGCGCCGGCGCGGGAGAGTGGACCCGTGGACCGTGGGTTGAAATTCGCAAGTTTTTAATGTTAATTTAAAATATTAGTAAATTTCAAATAACAATTCAACGCTTTGCACATTGTGCGATTCTGGATGTTCGTATAGTGAGCCTGAGTTTGACCGTTGAAGCGAAGAAATTACGTAAAAAACGGACGAAGATGCCAATTAAAATTTGAATTGCCATGATCATCGCCCGGTTCCGCACTTCAGCTTGATATTTCCACTACCAGGCAAGTTCATTCATTTTTTTTCTTTTTCAGCTTTTATCTAGGTTTGTTTCAGCTTGATGGGCTACCTTCAGCATTAGGCACCTATCTGCATATCTCACTGCAACTGGTGGGCAGTGGTGGTTTGTGAATTGTGGATGCTAAATCTTCTTGAAGCCATTATCATTATTGATATAATAAGTCAAAGTAAATAAAAACCTACATAGCATGTTTCATTTAATCAATATTGAATAGGTGACAACTAATGCAAAGTGGAAAGGAAAAATGTTGAGTTTGACTGACATATTATTTCAAAAATAAGTAGGTCGTAGATACCTACCTAAACAATCTGAATTGTAATAACTAATATACAATGTTCAGATTACTTTTTCATTTTAAATACACATTTCGGAGTTGAATTACGTATCACTGGGTATCAGCATGCATAATACTACTGCTGAACTTGCTACTACCAAGCAGTTACTGACGTATCAGTATAATGACCCTGCTGCTGACATGCTTGTATTTGTATTTGTATTTTGTATTTACATTTAAAGGGACCCTCCCACCTTCAAAAAAGTTAATGAATTGGCATGAAAGTGATGTCGCTCGGTTCAGAAAGAGTGAAAACGAATATCTACCAAATTTCATCGAAAAATATTCACCGGTTTTCAAGATATTAGACTTTTACTTTTGTTTACTTTTTGGGATCTCCGCTGTTCCTGGCGACTTTATTTGAAAGTGCGGCATTTGTTGCGCGCAAAGCAGCATATACCACCGCGTGCTACCAAACGTTTTAGTAAAAGATTAAAAAAATCGTTAGATCTCCGCTGACGTCACAAATTCTAAGGGGGCATTCCAATGCACTAGCCCCTTAGAATCCGAAAACTGCAAGTTTGAAATTCCATATCTCCGAATTAAAGCATTTTTCGATGTTGTGAGTGTCCAAACCGGTATTTTCAGGCCATGGCCACCAATTTGGCTATCTCAACTCAAAACTAATGTTAAGGTGGGAGGGTCCCTTTAAGAGCAATCCACATACAAAGTGTGTGGCGATTACTGCTCAAATACAAATTACAGCTTGATATCCACCAAACAATCAGCCTTATCAGTGGTGGAGGCTATGGATTTGTGATGCCTATCATCATCATGAGACTAATTCAGAGGTTTGTAGTTAAACATTTTGAAAATGTTCTGGACTTCCTGTCCTGAAATGGAATAAGATTGAAATGGAAGGCACATTCTATACTTATTGTACCTACTTATCTGCTGCCTAGCAAGTAGCAAGCCATTCTGATTTAGTCCATGCTAAACTAAAGGGAGCTACAAGGATGTTTTTCATGAAGTTTTTGTTGTTTGCCAATGACCTATGTAGCAAATAAATTAATGAATTATGCTCAATTGCTACATGTGTTTAATAAAAGTGCGTTTTACATTATTTCACAATTTAGTGCTTTGCCCTGGGCCAGTTTATGTTTACTTTTTTATTGTAATATTTTGAGCAAGCTGGTGTCTGAAAGTTTGATGCAAGCTAGCCTTTGTTTTAAATGTCAGAAACTGGCGAGTTTGCATCTCGGTTGTTCCCAAAGTGCCCAAATCATCCCTCTTATCTCCAGTAAATCGTCGCCCTAATGGCGCTGCACACCTAAGAAGGTTCAGATTAGTATCGGAAGACGCTACTAGTCGCCAGTAATGATCACTGGTCACCGATCACCAGATCGGTAATAGGAGACTGGATACCTACTGCTCGGGGACTTATAGGGGACTGCAGACCGGCACATCGTAATGGTCTTAGCTGGATTTCCCTGCTCGCTCACTGTGCGTCGCAGTTCGCAGTCGGTGTGCGTTTGAGCCTATATTACTGTCCCTGCTCCAGCGGTTCGTATTACAGCCCAGCCCACGGCTTCCTATGTTGAAGATTGTCGCGGCCTCAGGCAGCGTCCGGAAACGTGATGTGAAACATGCACGGGGAATGCATGATGCTAGTTGTGACTTGTGACTTGTGACCCATGGGCGTACGCCGTCCTTTACCGGACTCTCTCTCTCTCTCTCTCTCTCTCTCTCTCTCTCTCTCTCTCTCTCTCTCTCTCTCTCTCTCTCTCTCTCTCTCTCTCTCTCTCTCTCTCTCTCTCTCTCTCTCTCTCTCTCTCTCTCCCTCCTCTCCCCCTCCCCCGACGGCTTCATCAGTTGTTGACTGGGCCACACGAAATATCCGTCCGCCCACTTCAGTCAATACTGTTGGAATCAATGCGATCGATGGTTGGACGTCATTGAGCAGGGATCTGAGAACGGAGATGAGCCGGGGATGACAAGGACTCGACACGATCGAAGAGATCGATAATTATAGCTGCTGATGAAGATAAATCAAATCATGATCTCGTTTTTCGGGACGTGACTTCACTGACTAACGTTCCACCTTTAGAGATAGGTACCTAATATAAATGTTGTTAAATCTGCCGTGAAAACTGAGGTTCTGGGTGGTACGTTTGACCTGAAGTGCTGTATTAGGGACCAGCTGGCTGCAGAGTCGATGGATTTTCGATGACTGGTACCGACTCCGACTCCAGCTTCCATCTCCCACTCCGACTCCGGAAAAATTGTCGAATACGACCTACTCCGATTCCGATTTTGCAGCCCTGGCAGAACTGCGGAGTCGCTGAATTTTCGGTAGCCTTCACTCCAACTCCGACTCCGGCTCCGACTCCGTACTTATAGTCATCGCTGGCCTGAATCGCTCTGTTTGAGGTCTGTGAGGTGCTACTGATCGTACCGCCGTTTCTGGATGTTTTGACAGCAGGAGGTGGTGACATGCGACACGCGACAGTCGCTGCCTCCCGCGACGGTCGGGTGACGGACAGTCATTTGTGACATACACACACAAACATACAGTGATCGACTCTGGCCGCTCAGCTCGTTAGCACAACAGTGTGTTCCGGCCGCCGCGCTGACGCATCTCCCAGGATCCTGTGCGTTCCATACGGTCGCTTAGTTACGGTCCAACATCAAGCTCCATGCGTCCGGCTCCAAGTCCGCTCGGTCTGCAGCCTTTTTCCCATCTTCTGTTTTGCCTTTTCACTCCACCATGCACCATGTAGTAAAAAGGCATTTGTTCTCTAGTCTTCTGATTAGTCGTATAAAGTGCTTTTATTTTCATGATGAGAAGTGCATTTTATAATTTATTCCCTTAGATTGCCCGAAAGTAGGCAGTCGTAGCCTATAGTATTTTGCATGCATTTTGGGTCAATATGCCTACGAGTCCGACATTTGAATTCTGATCATAGAATGGGAAAGGAAACTGGACGATAATGGCTTCTGAAGTTACAGCTCTGTGCCCAGCGGCGGCAGCCCACGTCTGATAATCTTGTAATTGGCAGTGTGCATTTTTAAAGCTGGTTTGACCTGCTGCCTTCTTGGCTGTTTTTTTTTCTGTGGGCCCAATCAGCGATCGAGATCTGTGGTAATTGCAATTTCAGACAGAAGGCTAGTGATTCGGGTTATGGTTTCGTTGCAATGGTTTATGGTATTAATAGTTACAGTTGGTTAGTCTGTGGAACAGACCGTGTCGAGCTTTACCGGCTCGATGAAGTTTGGCTTTACATTCTACTCACAGCTCGGAGTTTCCCGATAGAACAATTGAAGTCAGGACTACAAGCAACAGCCAGGGTTTTTAGTTGCTGATAGTGGTAACATTATTCTTTTCAATGAATCCACATATTGGTGATTGTCTTTTATTTGAAACGTTTACTTTGACTTTGGTTGGGCTCGTTTTACATACGGCACGCGTATTGGCCTCACTCGGTTACCAATTATGAGGCCCCCGCCCCCCCTCGTATCCGCCACCGACTCCTGCGCGATTGCCGCTCGGCCCTGCCGCCGACCTGGGATGCCCCTGTGCCGCCGTGCGTCAGCCCCCCCCCATCTGGGGCGGGGAGGGGGGGGGGGGGTCACAGCCGGCGGCCCAGAATACGCGGTCGGCGGCGGCGGCCGGCCGGCCGTCAGTCGGCGGCGCACTGCCAGCGGTGCAGGAGTGTGGTGCCGTGGGGACAGACTGCACACGCGGCTCGCTCACCGTCAGCTGTTTGAAGCAGGGCTGTGTCAGCCGCTCACCCCAGCTGTTCGTCTGTCTGTGGCCGCTCTGCTGAGCCCGGTTCAGACGGCACGCCGCTGACGAGGACGTATCGATCTGAGGGGTGAGTGGCCGCTGGAGAGTGAACCGGCGTCGGTGCTTTGAGGCGCGTCGCCCTGAAATGTCTGCCGTCGGTTCACCCCGGGCCCTGGCTTGGACGCTTGGGCCAAGCTGCTACGCGTCCTATACCGCATCATCATCCGGGCCCTAGGAGTGGGAGTGGTTCAGCCCGGCCTGTGCGGTACAGACTGGACTACTGGACTGCTGAGTTCAATCACTCACGGGAGGTTTCTGGGTGTAGGCCGTAGGGGCACATACTTCCAGTTCCAACCCAGAAGTATAATATATGTAAAGTCAAATCAAGTCACATGAGGTCGAGTGATTTTTCTTGACGTCAGTTTTTTTAGAAGGGGCAAGGGATTTGCCAGTAAAACCAAGTAGGTATAATAGGGAGTCGGACATGTTCCTTTTATGTGCATATTGGCCCTTGAATGGAACAGTACCTGAATGGATAGATTCTGCTAAAATCATTAAACGTCACAATTATACATTACAAAATACCGTTACAAATTATGTAAGATGTCTTGCGTGTTTAAAATGACAATTCATCACGCGATATACGTACGCCTTTCCTTGATACCGTTCATACTTCAAACACCGCCTCCCAGATTGTGGGGCCGGCCGGTGCGGTGAGGGGCGGCAGAGTTTCCCAGCCGAGTCGCCGCCCGGAGCGGTGCAGGGCTATACGCACAGCAGCTGACCGGTAATTGGGCGCCTTCCCGCTGCGTTTTAGTGCCCACCGCGGCGACCTGGGCCGGCCCTCTCCCGCTCTCTCAGTTTGGCTCGCAATCTACACCATGTGACGCGCGATACAGACTGATTCAGGTGGCTGATTGTGCCAGTCTGGTACAGTCCTGTTTAGAGGGTGGGTGTAGTCCTGCGGTATTTTATGTTCACATGGCTAGGTGGCGTTGTTTAGCTGGAACACAAGGCAAGGAAAGAGGAAGAGAAAGAATTACGCACCGATGTGCGGGCTCGTCGCATTGTAGTCGCCTTCTATAACCTATAGAATTGTTCCACTCTCCGCCCTTGGCTATACACTGTGCTAGGGGCGCAAACAGGCGCCTTATTGTGGGCCATGCCAGCCCTCACCTCGTTTGGTAATTTCGCAATAGGTATGTTGATTCCGTGTCTGCTGCGTCATAGCCATGAACGAATGCGGTAAAGGCGAACAGGGATAAACAGGAGACAGCGGAAGCGAATCGCCAACACCATGGGAATCACTCCTCCGCCCATTGTAATGGCTGGACGGCCGATCGTCGCCAAAGTAGTGTAATGTTCAGTGCCAGACCCGTGTGCTCGTATCACATCGCTACCCGCCTACCGCTGTGTGGACAGTTGGTCTGAGGTGATGAAAGAGAGACCGAGTCACCGGCCAACGCTCGTTGGCATGTCGGTGTGAAGGCCTCAGCTTCTTTGCTGACTCGTTTCGTCGCATGACTTTTCACCAGGGGGAGATTCAGTCAGCATTACGGAACGGAACGGTGCAAAGTGTAGTACCACGAACTTTCGTGGTGTGTGGGGGAAGAGACAAATGACTTACGCTATGACAGGGTAGGCTGTCGCTCTGTCCTACAGAACCATGTGTAGACAGATCGGGGTAACCCATGGATCTACAAACCCCTCGATGGTTAGGGCATCTCATACGTAACTCATAGGTACCTGTTCAACTGAGAGAGCCCTCGGTGTCTTCCGCTCGCAGCTGGCTGTCGGGCCTGTCGGGGACAACCTTCCCCTTGCTAATGTTTCCGCGATATACCTCCGTGTTTCTGGGCCGAGTTGAGGCGAGTCCCAGTCTCACCTTCCGCGTGATTTACCTGTCGATTGTGGGTGGACACGGGCAGGGCAGAGTCGCATGTCTGTGACAAAGTCTGTTTCTTAGGGGCGATGTCCGCTTTTCCCTGTCCACAGGACAAGCTAACGTCGCGGGCACTGGACAGGCCCATTGTTCATATTTTTTCCCCAGACGTTTATTGAGATCGTTCGGAGCGTCCGCTATTCAGGGTTAAGTAGGTACTTCTAAAGTTTTAGTTAAGCATTGTTGAAATTTGCAGCTCGACTGTACCGTGTGCAATTGGAGCGACGCCTTCCGATATAACCCTTAATTCGTAACAATTATCATCATATAATTCTCGGAACAAGATATCAATATCCGTCACTTGCATGACTGATCTTACGGATCACGGTAGACGGGCCTCTCGCCGTGTTGTGGTATTTTCTTGTCCTCCCCGCACCACGGCACGTGTCGGTGAGTCCGCGGCTCCGACCGCAGATAGCCGGTGTAACTCGGCGATAAATCAATCAGTCTGCGACCGCGGAGGATGGTTAGCAGACAGTGGTCCGCCCGCACTAACAATAGTAGCCGTGCCGGTGTGTCAGGGACATGGAGCCAGTCCGACATGGAGCCGGTCCGACATGGAGCCAGTCCGACGAACGCGGGACTAGGCTAAGTCTGAGCTCAACATGATACATCTATCACTCATGAATTTGGACAAATTCTTCAGAGATTATAGATGACGTCCCTGTGTGCGATTAGCATTGGAGAAAGGTGCTATCCTTCGCGTCACTTATTTGTTCAGCAGGGACCGGATGTAGATGCCGTCAGCTCGTGCCAGACGGTGGCGTGGGGAGGGGATGATACCTCACTTGAGGGGCAAGGTGCCAGCCAGTGTGTCAGCGGCAGTGCCTAGTAATGCCGTTACCAGCGTCAGTGGGTTTTGACTGAAATGGTGGATTAATGATGATGTACATGATACCTGTATTTGATGGATTTAATTGATGAAGGTTTTGCATTAAATAAGAATAATGACCCGAAAAAAATTGATTGAAAGGTTTCGCCGGGATCAGGTCAATGTGTGAACATGAATAACATTGTATCTTTTGTCACGGGATAACGTCGTCAAGATGTCAGAATATTTCAGTTGTGTATGTTTTGAACACTTGCTTAAATGGTTGATAGGCCAGAGGTATGAGACTGTGTACAGGGTGGAAAGTAATTACGCGAACATGTATTTTCTTACAATTTCGCCCGTCAGTGGAGATTTTGTATGAGCGCGGGCTGTTATGGAACATGACTGGTCGTGTTTGTTGTCGCCTCATGTAACAAAAGTGACCTTACTTTGAAAAATGACTTGGAAGGTCTACAACACCTCTCGGCTTCGAGTGGTGCTGACGCCATACGCTGCTCAAGACCAAAATGGGCAAAGAGCTCAATTTGAAGTTGCCAGGGAAAGCGTTTGTGATTATTTTGGCTGGATTGGTGCGGAAGGGACTCGGAACGGTCTCGGCACCAGCATTACTCAATTACACCTTTGGTTGAAGCATAATAAAACTTAAGAGGACTTAAAAAGCAAAGCCGTTGGCGGCAGTAAAACCTCGGCGAATTCAGGCGCCGAATGGGTGGTCACCATTTCCGCGACCAAACGACAACAGTCGACCCGAAAACAGGCGAAATGGTTTACTTTGGCCGGGTACCCGATCTAAGATATCACGATTCATACATAAATCCGTGAAAATTCGAAAATCAAGCCGCACAAACAATCGAGATGGCCAAAATTCATGAATTAACAGCAGGATTGTCAGTTTAAGTTTTCTAAAGACCGCCAAACCTGAACAGAGGAGGACAGGCAGCTGGCTTTGTGGTTGGGTGAGACATCTTCGAAGCTATTTCATCCGTCAAACCTGCAGAACAACGCGTTGGGGGCTGCTGATGCGTCCGACGTCCCGCCCGTCCCAACCTTCAAACATCCGGCAAAGGAACACACATCAGCGTGTTATGAGCGCCCGGATGGTGTCAGAATTGCATGTAGTGACCAACAAGGCCACCAAAAATAAAGTATACAACTAGTGGAACATCCTTCCAGACGAGTCTCTTTATCTAATCCATCAATGCACCAAAAGGGGCAAAATGATTGAGCGCACTTTTGTGCCCGACGCAAAGAAACTCTTCTTCATGATTGATAAAGTCCTTCCTCTCACGGCCAAAAAGACGCAAGACTGGTGCTTTGAGAACCCGTTCTTCTTCTGGGCATATAATGGTCAATCTGGGAATAGCCCAGACCTCAATTTGATCAAAAATATCCAGGCGACTCTTCAGGAGAGCGTCTAAGAGCTGCTAGTAGCCACCAACATCGATTGCCTCACCAGACAGCTCCAGGAGGCGTGGACTAAGCTTTGGCCAACAGTGCTTGACATGCTCATGTCAATTATGCCTGAACGCCTTTGTCAGTTATCGCACATAAATAGGAATATATGAAAAGATGAAATTTTCATGTTACCGCCGCTTTTTCCATTGCTATAAGACGAAAAAGTATGTTCGCGTAATTACTTTCCACCCTGTAACTTACGGGCGATTGGCTTGGACTCGTGCTATCGGCAGGTGACTTGTGTCCATACACACACGTCTGCAACCTATCTATATGTATCTGCAGATAGCAGCTTCCTCTGAAGAGGGCGCGGGTAACTCAGTTTGTCAATAACTCGGCCCGGACGGCCCAGGTTTGTGGCGGGGTGACTCGGTACCATGCCTGTTAATATAGCTGGCAATAAAGAATCCGTCAATATCAGGATATGGGGCCTGGGCACTGGAAGGCAGCCAGTCAATATAGGATATGGCAAAAAATGAGTATTTTCTTTCATGACATGTCCAAATGAATTATTGCGAATTCGTGTGAATTGAAGCAGACACTTAGCGGATGCAGTTCAATTGTTAAAACAGTGATAAGTCTTGCATGAATACTGGCTAGCATCGGGGAAATTTCATAAATTTAACGAGCCCGTGTCGTGCAGGAATGGTGTCGGTAGATACGGGGGCGCCCCACGGCCCCCTTCCCCCCCCCCCCCGTATCGCCGTGAAGGCAGACCGTCGTCTCCGATCGTGCTCGGCCATTTCGCCCGTGCTGGTACTGAATGCCAATGGCCGGGCTGGAACTGCCGGACAATGGTGCCGAGGGGGCGATTATTGGCGCACCGGAGGCTGATGACAGCGGGGTGCAGAAAATAGAACATACCCGGGTGATGAGGTGAGAGAGGGGCATTCTCCAGTACCTCAGTGGGCTGGCCGTCCCTCCTGGCTCTGAGGTCATTGCCTGAATACCTGGCAGAAGGTGTGATCCAAGGGCGGCTGGCTACGGTCAGTGAGTCGTCCCTCTCAGCTCTGAGCTCATTATCTGCACACCTGGCAGCAGCTGTGATTACAGGCGACTGACTTGGGACGTTCATCGTACACTGGTCCGTCCTCCATCACCCCTGAGTGGCGCAGCAATACCTCCTCAACCCCTGGTAAACACCGAGGACGGGAGGGAGGCCCGGCTAGGTTGGCTACCGACCGACCGACTGTCCATTGTTTTTCCCGGGATCTCCGCCAACGGTCTCTGCGTCCGACTGACTTATCAGCGAGCTTGGCGGCCGGCTGTCTGCCAGACCAACTGGCCAGCGCGATGACATCAACACAATAAACATCGTTTAGTCAGTGGTTCAAAGTCAAACTGCTAGTCTGCATTAGTAGTGGAGGCCGGAGGCGAATAAATCTATCTGAAGGCAAGACCGTGCCTTACTCTACCCTTGTCTTTTAGCGATGCCTTGCTTGCAGAGTTGATCGTTAACATCACGCGAGGATTTTACGGTTTAGTTATTACACCTGTGGTCAGCTGTGCTTCTTGCTGAACAATAAACAATGGGCATTCTGTTTAATGGCCGCCAACTATTTACCGTATTCCTGGAGGCATTCCGAAGGGGCTCTTCAAATTACTTTAGGAGGCCCTTCTTGGCCGATTTCCTTGTCACGTCACGTTCATCAAATTGTGAGGGGTTTCTACTGTTTTTGGACGAGTCGAGATTTGGACACCCTCACTTCGGTAACGAAAATTGTTGTCACGGCTGGATAAAGTGGTGATGGGTGCGTTTAGCACGCTTTGTCATGCGTGGATTGCTAGAATTGTGTTTCATGCTAAGTCACCTATCCTAACGATATCTGTAAAGCCCCACGCCCTCACCGAGGGCGTTTCTTTTTTCATTCCATGGTTAGGCCATCTATGACTCCGAGCCTACCACATCGCACATGCGATTGGTTTCCTATGAACGATGCACATTCATGCAATTGATGTAACGACGAACGTTGCATGACCGAACAATGTGGTGCGTTGCAAAAAACAGCCAATGTTACCGGGCACTGGGATGAAAAGTGCTGGTGTTTGTAGAATCATGGTGCATAGTTGAGCGTGACATGTGATAGTAACATGTGACAAGTTTGTTTTGAAACCTTTGGGGCATTTTTGAGCAGTTTTGTCGCCACTCATGCTAAGCCAGTGAGTGTGTACCCACCGTGCATGGTTACAAGCAGAGCAGGTGGGAAGTCCTAGCGTTATATAACATGGTCCTTCTATGGAATGGGCGTGCAGGGACGGCGGTTGTAAACTTCGTGGGAAATTGTGCGCGGGTCGGGTTTCCCTCGAGAACGGTTACCCCGCCCTGGGTTACTCACTATACTCAGCCAGGTCTGTTGTAGACGGGGAACATGAAAGCTTGTTTCACTTGCTATGTTTCACTTTACCATTGAGTTCCGTGAAAAGTGAGTTCTCTTGACGGGCTGTGCGCTAGTGGGCAGCTCTTATGTAGCTGGGTAGCGGCCGAAGAAAGAACGGCAGCTTGGAACTGGCACGCTCTGAAAGAGCGATTGACTGTTCTTTTCTTCCCTAAAAGCCCCAATGAACAACTTCTCTTTCGGAAGCTTATCGGGCGGGAAGACGGATTTCGTACCTTGTCTTTCGCATTCTTTTTTTTTCTTGCCGGAGGACCTCTGAGGCAGCGCCCGCAGCGGTCGATCGTACGATGACGGCTGACCGGCTGTGTGTAACCGGTGCGGCACCGTAGGCCTGCCCTACGGTGCTGTCTGCCCACTGCCGTGCAGAGACCATCTCGGCCCCCAGCCTGCACCTGTCAGTCAGCCTGTTACCTCTCGGGTCCCCGAGTCCCGGTCTGTGGGACAGGAAAGTCAGCCAGCAGCGGTCGCCAGCAGCACGCCACGTGTCCGAACAGATCTGCAGACGGAGTTTTGAGGCTCGGTCGGCCGCGTTTGCTGGTAGCAGTGCCATGTGATTTCCCTGCTCGCGAGTTGACTCTGTGCAGAAGCTGATCGTTTCCCTAGGAAAAACGTACATTTTGCGGTGGATGTTTTCTTTGGAGACCGCTCAATGATAGCAAGTCTGCAACTGCGGGTTAAGTCGGTTTTCCTCAATATTGCCATGCTAGGGAAATTTATCAATAAGATGTAGCGGAGGGACGCGATGTTTGTTGCTTGTTTCTCTTGACCATTACCAAGGTTCATGGTGAATCTTGCCGGCTAGAAGAGGCTCGTCGTTTAGCCAGTTTTTATGCTTTTTGCTGTACCTTCTTCTGCAAGCTGTTTTCCGTATCGAAAGTGTTTAAGCGGCTGTTGTAACTGGGCTCTGACTCGCTTCCAGCTTGTCCATCGTTGTTTTGGCTCATTTTTTCACGTAGTAGTCATGTCAAGCAAACACCGCCGGCACGATTTTGATGGCGATTGTTTGATACAACCCACGATATCCACAACTGCAGACGTGAGTGAAATGTCTCGTGATCCGCGATATCAGCTATGTTTTGATAAGTTAGCACAGATGCTGCAGTTTACGGTATCGCTGGTTAGTGTCTAGGTCAGGCACCAATTTGAACATCTGTTCAGTCCTCGTGCCGCCGACAATGGCACGTGCTGGGCGACCTCTTGACCCCTCCGGCGTTGGGAGGGGGGGGGGCTGAGGTTGCCGACTGGTGCGGACAGCTGGTGCACACTGTCCCACGTGGAGAGCGCGAGAGTTACAGGCACTTGTTATTATTCGTCTCTATTGGGAAGGCAGTCGTACGGAGTGTGAATTTTGCAACGTTGAACTACAGCGGGCTCTGCAGAAACCAAAGTGTTGACGTGAACTAGGGCTGGTGATCCAATGAGCGGGTGGCGGATGTCCAGTGAGGGAATGGTTGACGTGCGCTGGTGTAGTCTATTGGTGTATGATGAGTTGCGCTGTTCACATTATTACACGGCATTCGCCAGATTGCATTTCACAACGGCGTCAAAGGCCGCCGCCTATTGCACCAGCTACCGCTTCGTTTCATAGGCTTCACTGAGGCTCAATTTTCATTTTTCAATGTTGTTCAAGGGTCACTAGACTCTTTACGGCTCTTGTCTTTTTCCAGTATCCTGTTACGCCTTTGAGGTGCCAATTGAACGATCGTCGCTTTCGTATGGCCTCTATGAGCCACGAAACCTTTTTCACTTGGTTGCTCTAAACCACAATGAAGCCTTTTATTCGCTCAGTTCAAGTGTATTTTGATCTACCCCTTGCGTCATTGTGACGTCCCCCCCCCCTCCTTCACCCCCTTGTTGTACCACGTGACCTCGTGTGCCCCCTTGTCATGCCCTGTTGTCGCCTGTGTCTCTCTGCCATGCTATCGTGCTGGTTTCGTGTGGACCGATTTTGGACCCTCTTACCCCGCATGCTTTCGGTCCTTCTTTTGCCCTCCCTGGTCGTACCCTTGGCACCGTTTCAGCACAGCCGCCTACCCACCCATTACTACCTTTATGCAGGCAGGCACCCCGTTGAGCCGTCCCGAGCCCTCCCCCCCCTCCAATGACACTATGCTCCCCTTTGTCGCGTCTGACCCACTCGGTCCCCGCTAGGACACCCCCTCTATCTACCCTTGCCCCTATCGCATCCCCCTAATTCACCCTCTATTCTCTATTACACGGCTCTGACCCACCCCGTGCTTCCCCCATGACTCCCTCTGGCTCTCTCTGACCCCTCCCCCTTTTCTCCACAGAGGTGAAGCTCGCTCGGCACCATGCGGGTGGTCGGGCTGCTCGTGCTGCTGCCGCTGTTGGCGCTCCTACCGGCCCCGGCAGAGGCTATCTCACCGGCCGCCATCGCCGCCGAGCTGACCCGAATGAGGTCACGACCCCGGCCGCGCGTGCGCAGATCCGTGGTGGAGACAAACACGCATGGAGAGGCCGACCGGACGACGACCATAAGTCATGGTAGGTGAATGGGGGCTGAGTAGGGCGGGGCATAACGTATAAGGGGGCTCGAAAGTTCAACATTGGTTGCCAGTAAGTAGCAACAGCTAGGCCATAGCAACAGACAGCTTGGTATGGCCCGTCAGAACAGGACACGGTAAAATAAAAACGCACACTTCCAGTTCAATTAAATCGTTTGTAGGCATGGCATTGTTTGGCCGTTATCATAAAATTGTCGCTGGTCCGCCCCGTCTGCCTCACGTGTCAGCCACGTGCTGGTCACGTGACATTCCGTGGCGTCGTGGCACGTGAGGGTGGCGACTTTCCGTGCCGACTGGGTCCTGTTTTACCGGCCGTCCCATCATGCACTCGTCTCTGTCTGCGCTGTGATCAATGTATTGATGAAATCGGTGCCCTGTCTGACGATTTTGTGTTGCGAGCTCAGGTCAGAGCCGCTGGTATTCTGAGAAAAATTGCGGTGGAGATTTAATGATGAGTTGTTTGACGCGTTTCCGCTCCGTCATTTCTAAAATGACAATGTTGAATGACGTCAGTGGTTTATTTAGCAGAAATATGGGTCTTAAAAATGTTTTTACTGACGTCAGTTACACTTTTATACGGTACAATTTTCTTCGCGTGAGCCATTTTTGTCTTCAACTAGCAATTTGACTTGTTATGGCGGCTTGAACTGTCCGAGGGGCATTGTGATGTTAAGTTTTAGTAATTAGTTTCCTATTACTTGCTGCATGCAGTAACCAAATTTATTTCAATGTGTCTTTTATGTGTGTTTTACCTAACCTCACAATTCACAGGCACCTTCTCATCGCCCCTCCCCCTCCTCCGTTTTCAGGCGGTGACCACTTGATGGTGCACGGTGAGGGTACTCGTTTTCTCACCTTCCTCCCCCCCCCCTGTTCTCAGGCGGTGAGCACGCGGTGGTGCACGGTGAGCACAGTGAGCACGGCGCCGGCTCAGCTCACTCGGGCTCTCACGGAGACGTGGTCACCATGTCCTATTGTGTCGAGTCCGAGGAGGTCCACGAGAGTCACGGTATCCACGTGGCCTCGTGGCGATGGACCGAGGTGCAGACCTACTATGCCATCACCCTCTTCATCGTTATTGCGGGCCTGGCCAAACTCGGTGAGTTTGAGAAGGGGACGGGTGGTGGAGTGTTGTAGGAGGTATGTGCTTGGGTGCGTTTGGGGTCGATGTGGTTACCGAAGGTCAGCTGCTGCGGTTGGTATGTGGCGGGGATGGGTGTAGAGTGGGGTCGGTGCGGCCGCGGGTGAAGTGTGGTTGGCTCTGCTGCGAGTTCGCTTCTTTGCAATTGATCGATAGCCCGTCCTCGCCCCTATCGTAAATACGGGTAACTGAACGCTGGAGCACGGGTGTTGGCAGTGTGACGCATAGATCGCTTGTATTTAAACGGCCAATAGTCCGCTGAGTGATTATAGCATTCAGTTCATTAGTGATGAAACTCCGCGGTAATTCTCTTGACAACGATATGAGAAGGATCAGGACAGACACGCCGGCCATTTTGGATAATAAGAACCTCATCGTCTTTAAGATTTTAAAACGGTTCTCTTTGTCCCGGTTAGACTCGGATGTTACCTATGTGGATGTCCTTCACGCACAGAACGACTTTGTGACCACTTACCTTTCTTTGAGGATGAATAACTACATAGTTATATCTACATCCTGTAGGGTGTCGCATGTTTCAGGATCTCCGGCGTCGTATGCATGCAGGGGAGGGTTATTATGCCAGCTCTAATATACCGCAGATCCGTGGATAGTGCCTGTATGGGCCGCGCGGCTGGTGGTGCACCATGTAAAAGGCACGCAATTGGTGCGTCACTACGCTACCAGCGAGATATGCTGTGCTAATTTATGTAGGTATTACTGTCGTGTTCTTCTGATAACTCGATCGCGCTAGATCGAACTGGTTGAAGCACGTGTCCGATCGGGTGGTATTCGCTCGTGCCGCGTGCGTGTGTGTCCATCACCGCCGAATCTTGCGTGCCTCGTTTTACGTGATTTACCTGTGAAACAGTTGATTGTTGCTATGCATCATTTGTAATTCAAATGGCACTTAGAGTGTCGGTTGCGCGATCCGATCCGTTTTCACGCCGTCTGTTTTCCTACAAAATTTTCCATCAGGAAACACTAGCTACGTTGTTAAATATGCACGTGGTAACGATGTTCCGTGGTATTGGCGACAGGTCGCAGACTGGCGCCACCGTGTTATCGTCCTGGGTCACAGTATCCCTTCCCGGACCTCGCTGGTATTTGTAGGTGCCGTCCATTTTACTTCCACTACGGTCTATGCTGTCTATGGGGACAGTGCCGTTTGATAATCGTCCCTTTGTGTCGTGTACATGTTTATAATGCACGTGTATGTATGTAAATACATACATGTATATGTATTTCTGAAATTAACGCCTTTCTCGTCTATATGGCCTGTGAGCGCCATTTTCGTCCATACCATGTGCGGGCACTGGAATTTCCGTCTATACCGTTTGTGGACGTTTTTTGTGTTACCTCTATGTATGTGTCATTTCGGTCTATCATACCACCCTATGGGCGCTGTATACATCTTCAGCTCTGTGGGCCTGCCTTTCCCGAGTCCACGAATCCTCCGGTGCCCCTGTTGCCGTCGAATTATCGTTCTCCAGCGTACCCGTCACCCCCCGTGCCGCCGTGGCGCCACCGTGTCACTGGTCGTGGCGGAATGCCATGGGCGAAGGGTCACTGGCGACCGGCCAGACCTGGTCCGGCCTGGGCCAGATTGGACCCGAGGTGTCAGCGGGGGTGTGGCCGTTCCGATTAGTGGTGTCACTTTCAGAGCTGAGTCCGAAACTGAACAAATTTCAACTAAAATAGTGGAAAATATTGAAAACTGAAAAAACGCTAGAAAAAATGAGAGCACCTATGGACTTACCGAGCCTGAAAGTGACTTATTGATATTTGTAAGGTTGATTAGAGCGACAATAAGGATCAGTGATACGGAAAATATGCAAAAAAAAAAAAAGAAACCAATTCTATGCTGATATCGGCCTGCTTTCGGTATACAAAATATTTTCATTCTGATGGACAACTCGGACTACTGTAGCCAGGTCCCGTCACTTGCGTCACCACTTGCCAGTAGCCGTGGTTGGGGGAAGGGAGAGGCAGGACGTGGCTATCCGGTCTCCCGGATAGGCTACCTGTGACTCAAAGGAAAGGGGTGCGCTGCAGGCCGAGGCACCGTTGGGCGCTTATCTGTTGTCCTGGCGGCGCCGTGTGAATGGGCCGGTGACTACATAGGCTGGTGTAGCTACTAACGGTTCCATCCCCGTCCCATGCTCCAATAACACAAGCTGCAGAGACACCTGTATTGAGTGAGGAATATCTGCCTAGGTGTGATGTTGACGGCAATGTTATATTTTTAGAAGTGTTGTCTGTAGGTGGGATTGTCTATTTTAGTTCAGGGTCTAATCCAACATCTGAAACAATCTTGGCTAGTTCGCTTGACAGGTAGTGTAGCTTGCCAAGATATGAAATGCTGGAAAATTAATGAGCAGTCTTTTTTCACATACAAAAAAACGAACTCTCACTGGCACGCATGCATACGAGTACAGATGCCTATTGCTGGGTTGTGACTGGAAACTACGCATCGGAGACTGCAACAGGCCGAGGTAGTTCTTGCTCTATCACTCAGGATCTTCATTCTGTGGAGTTGTATTTGTCTCCGCTATCTTGTTTCAATGCAAGTGGCTGTCCTTGACTTTCCGGGCGTTCATTCTCACCCAATGCGTACGGTGACTGTTGTTTACCTTGTGACGTTCTTCGTCTTTATGTCTCAGTGTCGCGAGTGTCGTCGACTGTTTCTGCTATCACCCATATACGCCTCTGCCTGGTATCCCACCCTGTGTTTTGGGGCGGGGTGTTCTACGTATTTACGGTGTCGACGGCACGTGCCGGCGTAAAACGCCGCGGCGGCGGTCTTTTGTTCGACCTACGCTCCGCTCCATCCCGCCGCGCCGGTCGGTGGAGCGCGGTGTGACATTGTATCGGTATGTCGACAGAGTACTGACGGCCCGCTCTGCCCTTTCAGCGTTCCACCACGCCCACTTCCTGTCGTCAAAACTGCCAGAGTCCTGGTGAGTACCAGTGTCAGAGTGTCGGCCATTCTTGCTCCTCAACTGGGAATCTGTTTTCTGCAGCTATTGCTGCTAACGTCATTGGAAGAAGTCGCTAGTTAGATTGTGCTAACGTTGTTTGAAACTGCAGTGGCTGTTTTGACGAGTTTGAATTGAATTTTGACAAGTATGATTGTCATTGTGTTGCTTTGTAGAATAGTTACAGCCCACGAGTTGTTCTGATTAATGTCCATCTCTTTGACTATCCCTCGCTAGTTGAAATAGAGTGCCTCATTGTAGCAGTTACAGTAACTAGGCTTGTTGCTGGTCCAGGACCAGTTGCTGGTCGCTGACATCAACCCGTTCCTCTGTTTTGCAGTCTGCTGATCATTCTCGGCATCTTTATGGGTATCATCACATATCACATCCGACACAGGTTAGTACCAACCAATGAGATAACGGCTCAATATGTCGACTTTACGAGCCAATCTCCTTCTAGTCTATCCTCAGCGGTGGGGGCCGCCAGTTTTAGACGCGTGGCTGTTAGGCCAGTTTTAGCCGCGTGGCTGTTCCTCCGCCAGCGCATAGTAAACAAATAGCGGCGGTATGGGGAGGAGGGGGGGGGTTGCGCTGTTAGACGACGGACTGCAAGAATACCTACCTGCATTCAGACGGTGAGAGGAACTGCCATGTGACGGTGAGAGCACCTGTTATGTGACGGTGAGACGATCTGTCAGACGACAAGATCACGGAAGGTTAGAGCGACTGTTTTGAGACGGTGAGAGCCACTGGTATGAGACGACGAATAGAGAGACCGCCTGTTGTCTTCAGTCGAGTTCCATCCAGCTTCTATTCCCGTCCCCCTCCCCCTCCCTCCCGCCACCTAGTTTCCTTCCCAGTCCCGCCTCCATCCGTCCATCCCTGCAGTGAGACGCTGGCTTTTCCCGTGTCAGTGGCGGCTGTATCTGGATTTCGCCGCTTTGTCACATCCTGCCTCGTCCTGTCCTCTGACCGCGACTGCAGGGGAACGACCCCGGCGCGGTCGAAAATACCGACCGAGCGCATCGAATGGCGTGCACTCGCGGCGTCTTTGTCAAGTGTACCATATTCTCTTAGAGACAGACATTGATGATGTGTTAAATGTACCATATTCTCTTGGAGACACACATTGTTGCTAGATGTCTGGGCGTATATAGGAAGCCGCCATGTGGCAATACTTCCTGTAGGGACGCAGCGCAGCTGTGGATGACAGGCTTATGACGAGTGTCGTGGCGCCTGGGCGTCCCATGTGTAAAGCAGTGGCTCATGATGTCAGCTTTGTGGAGCACACCTGTGCCCAGTGCGTTTCTGGGCGTATGTCATCCCCAGACTACTCACAGACGTATCTTTAGCGTATGACGAGTTTCGTGGCGGCTGTCACTTCTCGGTCACGGAATGGACCGCGTTGGGTACTGGGGTCCAATAAGGCGCCGTCAACATACGGGGAGGGGGAGGGGACCATGGGATGCCGACGTCCATGGGTTTAACGATCGAGCCGACAACACCGTGTCCAACGTCACCGCTGGACACCTGTTGAGCGCCAGTCCTGTCCACCTGTTGAAGGGCGTGGATGGGGAGTGAGGAGACTGTGCCATGCCATCTGTGATACTGGAGACCATGTGTAAAAATGTGATTTGACTGCGACTACAGTTGTTCGTCTAATATGACGGACTGATTTGATCACTTTTTAAATACTGACGTAATGTCGTTTATATTTTCATGTTTGTTAATTATTTGGTATCTCATGGGATTGGGGCCTGGGTTTGAAGCTAGCGACAACTCTTTATCCATGCAGTCGCAGTGCACTCTGTAAGGTCTATGTCTCTTCTTCCATTTAATTAAGTGTTCCTTCTTTGTTTTATTATTCTGGGCATGCCTGGTTACCATTTGTTACTGGTATCATCCTATTCCTCTGGTCCCTAGCCCCCGCTAGGTTTACGATGGTGGCGGTATAGGGTAAGGTGCCTAATTAGCGACCCCCTTAATTTGAACCGTCATTGCTCACGCTCTGTGGGTGCCACTGTATTACTGGCTTGATTTTCGGAGAGATCGTTCATTTTTCTATTAAGATATAGTCATTTTCTGCCCCAATATTCACTAACTTATTTTTAGTGAGCATTTTGGCAAACCATTGCAAAAAACGCTAATAGGGAACTCTTCCCGATTAGCGACCGGGGAGGGTCGCTAATAAGTCTATGGGTTTCCCCATATTAAAAATGGCAAAAAATGCGACGCCTGAAAAGATAAAATATGATCTCAAAAAGGTAACCTACTACGCAAAGCACTCAATCACTCGAACAGGGACGTTTATCCAACACATTTGCGTAAGTAAAAACTGATCACGTAATGCACCGAAGGCGAAAAGAAGGCGGAAACCCAAATTTTGCGGTCTATCTCGCATGATATTCGAGGTCCGCGCTGAATTCGGCACCGCCGCAGTCGGTGACGACATTTGGCATCACCTGCCACACATTGCAAGCTTCAGCAACACCTCATTTTCATTTCTCTCTTTTCCCCTTTCTTTCCCTTCTTGAGCTATTTGCGACCATGTCAGGCGCAAATAGGAAATATGAGTTGCGACACATTTTTAACCGCCATGCTGTGCACAGTTGAGCGATTCACTATGGGAAAACGGCAATCCATTGAAAAAGGAATGTCGATTCAGAATAAAAAGGGTGCATCATCCTAATGTGCATCGCTTTTCATCAGAGAGGGCCCAAACACACACGTTTTGGATAAGAAACTGGTCATTTTTATTTAAACTCACCTGAAACGTCCCACCAGAAACATCGACGACCGGAAAGTAATTTAATTTGATAACCAAAGTTTGGCTGACCTTTTGACGATGTTTTTACCCCGTTTTCTCCTGCCAGTTTTTCTGTAGGGAGGTAGGTCGCAAATTGGAAAGGGTCGCTAATTAGGCACCTTACCCTACTTGCCTGTGCCATACGGTGGTAGCTGACTTCCCTTTTTGTTATAGGGTGCTCTCCCCGGCTACCTCACGGTTACCAATGGTTGCTGATGTCCCTCCTTGTTATAGGGTGTTCTGGTTACCTTTGGTTACGGTTACCTATGGCTGCTGATACTCCTCCTTGTTATAGGGTGTTCTGGTTCCCGCTAGGTTACCGTTGGTTGCTGATGCCCCTCCTTGTTATAGGGTGTTCTGGTTCCTGCCCGGTTACCGCTCCGGCGCCGGGGGTGCTCCGTAAGCCTGCCTGTGGGACGAGGGGCGTGTCGTCACCCCTACCCCTCCCCTCTCCACCTGCACATACCCCCTCCCCCTCTGAGACAATGCATCCCACACTGACACACTAACACCGATAGTACGATACCTACCTCCCGGCCGCCGCTCCCGCTGTGTTGACCGCCCATTCCAGCCGGGAGTGCCGCTGTGTGTCGTGTCGTGCGTGTGTCGTGCCGTCCGCCCGCTGGCCAGTCCGTCCGGGCTCCAGCGCTGTCCGTATCGCCACTTCCCCTCCGTCCGTGCCGCCGTTTCCTGGCTCTGTGCAGTGAGCTTCGCTCCTGTCGCGGATGGGACATCCGCCACTCTTAGTGACTGTCGACTGACCGCGCTGATCGGGCCTGTCCGTCGTCCGTGCTTGGAAATTGATCGGTTTGCTGGGTTGAGTTGAGAGTTGAGTTTGCACAAATTGCTGGGTCAATTGAAAGTTACGTGGTGGGCAGCTGGATTACAGTTTTGCTTGTTTAAACCGAAAATTAAACCCTTGAATTTGAATGTGTTGATCGTGTGAATAATATGTTTTATGTAAAATGCTTTTTGCCTTTTTACTTTATGTCCTAGGGTTTCTTCACATCAGCTCATTTTGTTTCATCCGAGATTGTATGCTAATGCGTGTTGGAAATCAGTTAAAATGTCATTAAGCCTCGTCAGATACATTAGCATACTCTTGTACTAATTGATTCTATCTTTTCCTAATCAGGTGACGTTTCAAGTTGACATCATTTTCCTTCCTTCGTCATTCAAAGTGCCTGCGTTTCCTGGCCGTCCGTCCACTCACAAGGCCGTTGAGTGCTAGTCTCCCGTGGGTTAACTGTGATGTCCGCCCGGCCGTTTGTCTTCAGTAACAGCCTGTAACCTTCACTACCTTGACTTCCTACCAGTATCGTAACGACGGGGTTGATGTTGTCATACATATACGTCATTACTAGATTGCATCGATTTCCCATCTCACGCACGTTGTATCTGAATGTGACTGACTACTGACTAGTTTGAATCTGTGTTCCCCTTTTCTCACGAGTCACAAACACCAAGGAAGACTGTCTCCATTTGATGTCATCACTGATTTTAGTTCGAGGTTATTTCACTTTTGGCTTACGCTACACAATATATTGTTTCTTTCAACAACAAACACCTATGTGTATTGCTCGTCTTAATTGAGCAGTGCTCGATTGATTATAAGTGATTGGGCAGCTATTCTTACTTCAACCCCAAATCAATTCCCGGGCTCAGCAAATTGGGCCGAGTCGTGTTTGCCCGCTGCCCTTACCTTGTGTACCTAATCTGTCCCGGCATGCTGCGACCAAAATAACCCCTGCCTTATATAACCCCAGACCCAGCCCCGCCCTCTGTGACCTTCTGACCTTTCACCCGTGACCTTGTGACCTGACTGTGACCTATGACCCGTCACCGCCCAGGAACGATGGCAATGAGGACGGGCCCAACATCCGGTTTGAAAACGGCACCGTGGTGCCTCCCTGTGAGGACGAGTTCGCTGGATTCTTCCCGAAGTTTGACGCAGAGTTGTTCTTCCTGGTATTGCTGCCGCCGTGAGTACTGGCTGTGTTAGCCTACCTACGTGTGTTTGTGGGGGAGGTGAGGGAAGCGTCGTGAGTATCTGCTGTTTTAGCCCACCTATGTGTGTGTGGGGGAGGGTAGGGGTGCCGTGAGTACCTGCAGCTGTCTTAACCTTCCTGTGTGCGGGAGGGGGGGGGAGGGAGGGAGGCGCCGTGAGTACCTGCTGATTAAGCCTACTTATGTGTGGGGGGAGGGTAATGGAGAGGGGGTTTCGTTGTTACTATTATCAAGTGGTGAGAGTGGACACCCGTGCTTCGGCCATGACTACTCCTCTTACAGTGTTCCCGCTGAACTTTGGTCCGTCATGTGTGAGTTCTAGGTCACAGTAGTCCGTGTTTTTACCGATGGTATCTCCGTTGGAGTGGTGGCTTTGATATAGCTTTGTCTTTAAGTGGGAAGTGTTTGGGTGGATTCACGATAAACTAACGAGCATTCCATTTTAAAACGAATGGCGATGTCCGAACAGCGGTTACAAGGGCAAAGTAATGGTCAATTTCGCTGTCGAATATTTTTTACGTGGTCGTTTTTTTTTTTCTTAGTAAGTGTGTGAACTGCTCTTTGATGCAGACAAACCGATAGTATGCTCTGTCTGTGATAGGCCCTGTTAGTTCTCTGTCTGAAGTGCCCTAATCTTTAGGTCGCTAACATGTCTTCGATAAATTCCGAAGATAGTTGACCTTTAATCTCTGTCATGTTAGCTGTTGAGCCAGCTCCTTTCTTTGCAAGGTCTGGCGTTTCGTGCTAGCGCTTTTAAACTGATGGGAGGCTTTGGAGGGTCCATTCGTTTCCTGTGTTAGACGTTGAAGGCGTTGACTCTAAAATAAACCAGCTGCTGTGTCTGGTCTCAAATAGCCCCAGTCTAGACACTGACTGGTGGCTACTGGTTATCATGGAGTGGACACTGCAGTGACTATCACTGGAGTGGTGGACGCCGCCGTAGGCCACTGTGGAGTGGGCATGGGTGTGGAGGGTGAAGGGTGTAGTGGACACTGGACTGAGTGGACTCTGTGGGGTGGGCAATGTGGAGTGGATAGTAGAGGTCTAAGTTCGTAGCCAGTGGTCTGGACAGCAGACATCATTGTCACGAGAATGGACAGTGGACACTGTGGCTATCACTTTGGAATGTGGAGTGTGGTCTGTCGCCGCTAGTGGCTCAAGGCGTAGTATCGACCTGCAGAGGACAAAAACAGCCCGGTAATGGCTCGCCGCTGTGGCGTGGGTGGCGCCGCCGCACGCAGGCCGGGCCAGGGCTGGGTCACTGTCGGTGGTGCTGGCCCAATTAGGGGGTATTGGTGCCGGGCTACAGTGGTGCCGCTGCTTACAGACCGTTCAGTTACACGTTATAATGTGCTTGTCATTATGTATGACCAGTCCCAAAAAGGAAGTTTGTTTAAGTGGCATTATTTGTTAGGACACAGCGCACTAGCTCTAGAAGATTTGAAACTTCTCTCGATTTCGAATGCAGCGTTTCAGAAACAAATCTTGACTTTTCCTGGTTTATTGTTAGCTGCTGCTAGATGCTCAATATCGATACCGGATGGACCATCAACTGTCAGTTGGCGCCAGCCGACTGTTCCCGTTTGTTCAGGCACACAAACCATCTGTCGTCTCGGAGCATCTGGAGAGTGAAGTCTGTCCGGCCGCGGAGGGTCTCCGAAACCGGTCCCATCCTGCCGGTCTGCTTTGATGCGTGTCTCGGTGTTGATCTAACAATTTAGGTTGGTCAGGTGGATGGTCACTGCTGGACGATTAATCATCTGGCTACAATAGCTGTGTCAATGGCTGTCTTAACTGGATCTTTCTGTTCTGGCTCTGGTTGCATCATTAAATTTGCACTGCCTGCTCTCTTAGTCGTCAGAGTCGTCCTTTGATAAGTACTGACCTGCTTCACATAAGCGCTTAGATGAGACGTTCCTTTTGAGTTTCCCTCACGCCCCCGGTGTTCGATACCTTCAGTCTTGCCCGGTCCGTGGCCGGATGAAAAACTGAGCTCGATAGGCCTGGGGTCGGACGGGAACGGAATTCGATAGACCCCAGCCAGACACAGTTCGATAGGTCCCGGACCGCGATCATCGTCAAATCCATCTATCGAGTGGCTAGCGACCCAGACACGCCGGCGGCTGAGTCTTTTGGCTGCTGCTGAACAGTTCTCCGGTCTCCGCGACACCCGACGCTCCGCGGATTTATCCACTCGAACGGAGGTCACGGAGTCCGAATGGCTCAGAGATAGGCCGGTGATGTGACAGAGCCAGTATTTGCTTTGATCAGGGTTTAGTTTTAGCAGGGTTGAGTGATTATATAAAAAAAGTTCACTTCACGATATTTAAAACCAGTATAGCGCCTTTTGGGGCGACTAACGGAGCGAGCGAGGGGGTGAGTCTTGCACGTGCGAAATTTCGAGGGGGTACCTCCAACTGACTTGTGCACGGCACCCTACTGACCGGTTTCTAGCGATGTGCCAAATTTGAGCACAATCGGTCCAGCCGTTCTCGAGATCTGGGAGCGGCACCCTGTACGTGCGCACGTGCAAAATGGGTCCCAACTGACTTGTGCACGGCACCCTACTAACTGGTCCCTAACCGTGTACCAAATTTGAGCGCCATCGGTCCAGCCGTTTTCGAGATCTGGAAACGACCCCTGCACGTGCGCACGTGCAGCAGCACCCCAACTCTGGCACATGGGTATGCAGTGCCTAGTGGGTGCCTACCTGCATGCCAACTTTCAGCGCAATCGGCCAAGTAGTTACCGAGATATTGCAACAATTACAAAACTGACATCTCTTCGTTTTGCACGTGGCACGTGCATAAGGGGTCACCCACATGCATCGGGAATAGTCCAATACTTGGTAGAAGGAATGAAGCTACCCTACAAAAATTACCGCGTGTAAATCGGTCAAGTGGTTGCTGAGATATAAGCCTCGCAAAAGCGTCCGCACGGCCGGCCGGCCGGCCGCTCATACTCAGAAATTTCCGTTAATCTAAGGAAAGACTCCACTCGCTTCGCTGGCTCCGATAACAATTTGTTGCCGCTGCCAGTATGTTTTTTTTTTTTACAAAACTCGCCCTATTTTACTCGAATTTGATAATTTACCTCAAATATTTTAGTGGGATATGTGAAACATTTTTAGGCGTAAAAACATTTCTTTATTGTTTATGCCGGATGTGAGATGAAACAAAAGATAGTTTGTCATTTATGCTAATTCTGTTATTACACTTTTTAGCTGCCCCGGTGTCTCGTTGTTTGATCTTCCTCTCCGATCTCACCCCTGGCGTAGTGTCTGATGCTCTCACTACTGGTGCTCTAATCACCGCCACGCGACTGTGTATCTCACAAGGTCAGACAGCAGCTCTGAGCTGCCGCTCCCGCTCCGACCGGGGACCACTGATAGGCGTGTCGTCCCTGCCCCGCCCGGCGACCGGTCTGTACACTTTACACCGAGCGGGGCGACTTTTACAGATAGGTATCGCCGATACAGATAGTGTCGGCGGACAGATTACAGATAGTATCGCTGCGGATACATACGTATGGACGTTCAACACAACGAAATTGATCGCTATAGTCTCGGCGGGCCGCATGATGAGGTGTATAACGCCCCTCTGTACAGTACCTGATGCCGCCGTGATTGCTGTAATGTGTTCGTACCCTGTATACCTGTTATGTTTAGCCGGCTGGCCCTGTACCCTCCGATATGCGCTCTCTGGACCTGGTGGCATTGACCGGTGCTGGTATCCGTTGGAACTCCACCCTATATGTAGTGGGAGGACCGAGACTACCATGGCCTAATGGCTTATAGATGTTTGGGTGTGTATCGTAGCAATATCGTTTGTGTGTGTTGTGGTCTTTTGTTGTGGCTTTGTTTGTGATTTTCCTGTCACGAATTCATTACCTACACAATCGCTGATGAATGGTTGATTGAAAACCTCTGTCGAGTGTGACTGACGCTATGTATCGGCCGTTGACTGTCCCTCCCCGTGTTCCGTTCGTAGGATCGTACTGGAGGCCTCCTACTCCCTCCACGATCGGGCGTTCATGGATAACCTGGGATCGGTGCTCATCTTTGCCGTCGTCGTGAGTGCCACCGGGGGAGCTGAGTGCTGTCTGAGTGCCACCGGGGGATCTAAGTACTCTTGAGTGCCTGCAGGGACCTGAAAGTCATCTGAATGCCTCAGTGACCCGATTGTCGTTGCGTACAGAAGTATGGGACTACTTCAGCCACTGACAGATCGGATAGTTGAACTATAGATCATTTGGCCGCAGTGGGACTTTTGGAGCAGCTGGAGAGTGTGCTGGGGCAGCTGTAGTGCTGGAGCATCAGAGTTGAGAATGCTAACGGCTAATCTATTCATGAGAATAGACCAAGGGGGGTAAAGTTGGTTGAAAAGTGATGCAACATCACAGCCATGTACGGATGTGAATGGTGCTGATATGGACTACTAGTTGGGGTCCAGCCACACGTAGGTGATTTCGGATCCGAATCGTATCGCTTTTAACTTTCTGTGTTTTGTGTCCCTCATGTTCCGCTCTGGTTTGCTTCCTGCTCATTCAAAAATGTGTTTGCGCAGCATCCGTATATGCGTCCGAAGTCGCGTGTCATCTCGACCTATGAACGTGGATAAACCCACTCCCACAATGGGCCCCTCCCCTCCCCCACCCACAAACAGACGCGTCCGCACGCACGCACACACGAGGACAGACTCACTGTGTACTTGGTGCCGAGTAGGTCGCTGGTCTGTCGTCGGCAGTGCGCTATTTACGTCAGTATGGTAAAATGACGGCGCGTGCCCGGCAAACAGGCTCTGTTGAGTTGGTGGGGCGCGGGGGGGGGGGGGCACGGAGAGGACACGTCAGAAGGCAGTGGGCAGTGGGGGAGGGCGTTGGAAAATCCTTGGAGACATGGGGGAGTGATTATGATACTGCATGATATGGCGCACCAGATACGAACATGGAGTGACGGCAGAGCTGGAATGAGACGGCAGGGAACACGTCAATGAACTGAAACTGATGAAGCTTTAATGAAATTTTACTACGAATACTTGTTTTTCAATCTCGGAAATAGCTCTTCGTTGATTACACAATAAACACGAATGTAGTGATTTTGTATTGTGGATGTGAATAAGCCCGGCTTTATTGTGCGTTTCTTATTGACCCGTTTGTTTGTTTTCGTCCGGCAGGGCACGCTGTTCAACATGTTCATTATCAGCCCTGCGCTGTGGGGCCTGGCCAAGGCGGGCGCCATGGGCTCCAGCATGATCCCGGCCGACCACTACGACGTCTCCCAGATCAGGTAGGACGTCCTTCCTTTCAAAGAGGGTCTTAGTCGTCACCCTGGTCAGGTCGATTCTTGATCGTCACCCAGGTAAGAGTGGTCTTGTAACTGTCTTGTTCCAGCCCTGTACGTCTCTTAGGGCAGGTTGGTGCCTTTACATCTCATCCCGTGCAAAGCTAAGCCATGTTGTTTCGTTTTCACGTGCCGGAAAGCCCTTCTCCCCTCTCCTGGCGTTGAACAAACGGTTGTGTGCAGTGTTCCCCTCCGAATCCAGCCTCCTACACGTTTGTTTTCGTCAGGTGGTCTGCATACAACAGCTCACCAGCATATAGACAAAAGAAACTCGTCAAACACACGGGCACACATGTACAGTTCACACTAACTGGCCACTCCTTTCTGCAAACACCTTGTCGTCTGTCGACTGTCAGCAGCCCCTACATGTGTTGCAGCTGTGTAACGTCTGATAAACGCCGCCAGATTGCCCTCTCATGGTGATTTTGTCTGGCTCGATCACCTCTTTTGTACGATGTAGCCGCGCTCGGCGGTTTCCCCGACCAGGGGCGCTGGTCACTCCGCGGCCGCCCCAGATGCCGCCCAGTGTCAGCGGAGGCTGGGGTCGACTGAACATGTCCGGGAAAGACGGTAACAGAGGAAGAAAGGGGCCCGGCGGCGGCCGGAGACCGCCCAGCTTCGGCGAACTGTTTGTCACCAACGACCGTGTTGCGTAAACGTTTTGTTTGTGATTGATCTATAGCCGGGAGTTACATAGGGGTACTAAACCTCACCTGTGTCCTGCCTTGATTGGTATTGGTTTGTTATATTTGCATTTTGGACCTACCTGATGTGCCTACCATGTTCGATGAATGCAGAATGTCATTATTATACTGTCAGACAATGAAAAGCATCGCCATTGACCATTCAGCTTCATCGTGGATACGCTTCCCATTCTAGGACCAATTTCGACACCCGAGGCTAGTGTTCTGACCTCCCTCCTGAACGTGCTCCCCAGCCTGGTGCAGATGCTGACGTTCGGCTCGCTGATCGTGGCCGTGGACCCGGTGGCCGTGCTGGCCATCTTCCAGGAGGTCGGCGTCAACAAGGACCTCTACTTCCTCGTCTTCGGAGAGAGTCTCCTCAACGGTCAGTTTCATTTTGAATAGCCTCTGTATGGGTCAGTTTCATAGGGCAGTGTTCGTAATGAGTTTTTCTTCGAGGTTTGTCAAACGATCATTTTCATCGGGGAGCATGTAAAACGATCAACTTTCGTCAAGGAGTTTCACGTTACTTTTCATTGGAAGAGTTCCTGAAGGGCTAGTTTCCTCGAAGTGAGGCTTCCTGTGGGAGCGGCTATCCTGAACGGCTAGGCGCCTCTGCACTCAACAACTTAGGCTGTGTCTCGCTCAGAGCTGCTTTCCCCCAGAGAGGCAGCGGTTAGGGAACCCCGACGGACGCTGCCCAGTGCACAGTGACGCGAACAGTGGCAGAGGGGCGCTGTGGGCCCATGGGTAATTCCCACGCCACCGGCTGACTATTCACCATGAGTCGCTGGGGTGCAGCGCTCTGTGGATGATTTGAATTTACAATGACTTATAAATCCGGTTCCGACCTTCAATGTTTATGGACTTGCGAATGCTGCCAATTTTACCAGGCTTGACGTTTGTATTACTATTTTGTTTAGGAGATTTTCGTTCGTGCCGCCGATTTTCGCGATGAGTTTCGATATTCATGTCCAGAAAGTAGCGCAAATGCGTTACTACAGCGCGTTATTTCTAACAATAACAATGACCGTGACGAAGTCTGCCGCAGTGTCGTTTTGATTTCATTCTCGTTATTCTCGGCACTGGGGCTGATAATTGATGTTATTCGTCCGAGCTAGGGCGGGCTCGCACCCATTTTCAGCACGGTGTAGTCTGTAAACAACCCAGACCCGCGTGTCTTCACGCAATGCGCACTGTCGAGTCGTCAGTCATTTGCGGCGTTCCTTTATTTTCCTTTTTCTTGATGTCTAAAGAGACAGTATTATGCCTGTGTGCTTAACGGTACCGTGAATCCAGCTTATAACTCTGACGCTTGCTATCATTTCCTCATGCGTGACGCCTCCATTCGTGCCGGTATCCGGGCACCGCCCACTCTCGTGACCTCGCCCCATGACGCTGAACAACCCCCCCCCCCGCCCTTCCGCCATCAGACGCCGTCACTGTGGTGCTCTATAATGCCATGGTGGTGTTTGCGAACTCTGAGGACGTACCAGTGACCTACGACCAGGTACTGCTGGCCATAGCCGCCTTCTTCTGTGTGTCGCTGGGCGGCCTGGCCATCGGGATTGTGTTCGGCGTGCTGACAGCTATCATCACCAAGTACACGCCCGACGTCAGGGGTAAGTGATGGGTGATCAGTGGACTGATATTGGGAGGGAGATGTGAGGGGGAGTGTGTGAGGTGTTGAAGGGGTGGGGGATGAATTTGGCTATTAATGACAAAAAGAGTATATTGCGGAATGAGTGAATTGTGTTGAGGGATGGACCTGGACTGGGCTGAGTTCACGAGTTGTCGTTGGTACGCAAAAAAAAAACTATGGACATGGAATGTATGTAGGAGCTGGTGATATGGATTCGTTAATTGTTTAATGCTGCGCGACAGCTGTTTGAACTGTGATCTGGAAGACCTGGAGTGGCTGTGGAATTAGTGCTAATTGAGCTGTCTGTGGTGGATTCCTGATCTGTTTGTTTAAAGGGAGATAATGAGCTTTCTTTTTTCTTAAATAAAAATTACTCGACATCTATACTATTTCTACTGTAGTTTCTATAAAATATGAAAATTTCCTAGCACATTTTCGTATGTGAAAAAGGTTTTTATTTTTGCAAAAAAAGAAGCAGTACTTGCAGTACTTGTAACACCCACCGAAATGCGTTGTCCTTCTCTATAAAAAAAGTCGCAGTATATGGCGCTTTTGTTTCAAACAGCGACGCTTGGGTTTTTGTTTATGTTATCGCCTTGTCGTTGCTTGGTTGTAAGGATTCTAATTTTAATTAGAGTTAATTCGGTTTAGAATTAATTAGATTTTAATTCGGGGGTACACAGTGCCTACTCTTCTTTGTTTCCAAGTATTATTTTGCGCCACAAATGAACGGCATGCGCCAGAAACGCAGCCAAATCTTGCGATTGCGACTACGAAATTCATTATTTTGGCGTCAGAGCCTGAAGCGAAAAATACAAGCATATTTATTTCAAAAAGACTTCAGGTTTGTCGAACGGTGTTATGAGAATTTTGATAACAGTACTGCATAAGTTTTTCAGTGATGCCGCAAAAGTGTTGTATCTATCTTCTTTTATTGTGCAGTCGGCGGGACCGATTCAAAATTGAGTCGTTGCTACTAAAATAGCAGCATATGGCGTCAGATGATGAACAGGAAAAATAGTTGCGTAAATTTAGACATAAACCACCCCCAAACCATGAATATCTTTTGAAGGCACTATAGACGACCATTAACTAACTAGATGTGATGAAGATCAAATGTAAGGAATACGCTCATTTTACAAAATTACATGGGGCATTCCACGATAGATCGACCAAAGCTGTGCACCCTCATATTTTATTTTTCGCTCAAAATTCGTCTAGGGGGTTGTTTTGGGCCGGAAAGCCAGCTGTGGCGATGATTTTTTTTTTTGACGAACGGTTAACGAGATATAGCCTCGGGCAATTTCTGGAGGTCACGCTTCAACCCTATGTTTGGCGGCTCATAACTAAAAAACTATTGACTTTTGTATAAGGATAACTTTATGTCTTCCAACTCAAAATCAACCAAGGAAACTTTTGGCTATCTCGGATTTTCGATTTTCGAAAATTTTGGTCACGTGACCTCTTGACCTATTTTTTGAAGAGTGACCTTGACACTTTCCCACCTGAAAGTTAAAATTTGGTCTGATGACGATTCAAGCCTTATCAATGGTCGTTCATATGCGACAATAAAAAACATGGCTATCGGCCTGCATTGACCTCAGGTCAGGTCATCTTTGTGACCTGCCCATTATAAGTCAATGGCAAAAGTACCGGCTAGGCCACTAAAACGCATCGGACTGGTACAGTTACTTCATAATCATACCATATTAGGTTATTATTGATCACTCTGGTGCAATTTTGCATCAGTGACACGCGGAAAGGTCATCCGAGGTCACATTATGACTCACGACATTCATATGCCTTTTATGTCTATATCTTTTGATAGAATAGGTATAGGGATTTGGGAAACACATCAATTAGTTCACTTTGGCCAGGCGCATCATGCCATACGCAGCCTTATATGTTAAGGTCATTTCGTGACCTTGACCTAGGGTCAAATTTTGGTCAAATTTCATATTTGACCTTTCGAAATAAAAACTTATACAATTCGATCCGACTGGAAAAAGCAAACACGATGGCGCTATTTTATACATCTGACTTCATAAACATAATAAGATATTGGCGAAAAACGTTTTTATTCCGTGAAAAATGTTTATTTTCAGCCAGATTAAATAACAATATTTTGGCGTGGTAAAGGCATTCGAGGTGCATAGACACGTTGGCGTAAGTACTTGTACCTAAGCAATTCACGCTCATATGACTCGGTGTTGCGGTCATTTCTACAGGTACCAATCTAAAAAAAATAGCATAGGTAGATATGTGATGATCAGCAGTTTCGTACATTTGGCATGAATAATAATCACTCACATAAAATATTTTCCTATGTACACCCTAATCGGCACGCACGGCACACAGCAAACCGACAACATATTCACACCAACACAACACAACATTGGTCCGATCCAACAGTGCAACTTTCCAAGCTCGTCTACTTTGTATGTGCTTATCTAAGACACTTTGACTTCCTTGCCCTCCCGATCTTCTGAAAGCTCGTGGACGCGGACTGTGGTCAGGTCAACTGGACAGAATCTGTGGTACTGTCTCGTCCCCTTCACAGTTTTGGCCCTGGCGAAGCGAGCTTGTGAGTGATTTATGTGAGTGATTATTATTCATGCCAAATGTACGAAACTGCTGATCATCACATATCTACCTATGCTATTTTTTTTTTAGATTGGTACCTGTAGAAATGACCGCAACACCGAGTCATATGAGCGTGAATTGCTTAGGTACAAGTACTTACGCCAACGTGTCTATGCACCTCGAATGCCTTTACCACGCCAAAATATTGTTATTCAATCTGGCTGAAAATAAACATTTTTCACGGAATAAAAACGTTTTTCGCCAATATCTTATTATGTTTATGAAGTCAGATGTATAAAATAGCGCCATCGTGTTTGCTTTTTCCAGTCGGATCGAATTGTATAAGTTTTTATTTCGAAAGGTCAAATATGAAATTTGACCAAAATTTGACCCTAGGTCAAGGTCACGAAATGACCTTAACATATAAGGCTGCGTATGGCATGATGCGCCTGGCCAAAGTGAACTAATTGATGTGTTTCCCAAATCCCTATACCTATTCTATCAAAAGATATAGACATAAAAGGCATATGAATGTCGTGAGTCATAATGTGACCTCGGATGACCTTTCCGCGGGTCACTGATGCAAAATTGCACCAGAGTGATCAATAATAACCTAATATGGTATGATTATGAAGTAACTGTACCAGTCCGATGCGTTTTAGTGGCCTAGCCGGTACTTTTGCCATTGACTTATAATGGGCAGGTCACAAAGATGACCTGACCTGAGGTCAATGCAGGCCGATAGCCATGTTTTTTATTGTCGCATATGAACGACCATTGATAAGGCTTGAATCGTCATCAGACCAAATTTTAACTTTCAGGTGGGAAAGTGTCAAGGTCACTCTTCAAAAAATAGGTCAAGAGGTCACGTGACCAAAATTTTCGAAAATCGAAAATCCGAGATAGCCAAAAGTTTCCTTGGTTAATTTTGAGTTGGAAGACATAAAGTTATCCTTATACAAAAATCAATAGTTTCTGAGTTATGAGCCGCCAAACATAGGGTTGCTGCGTGACCTCCAGGAATTGCCCGAGGCTATATCTCGAAAACTGTAGGTCAAAAAAAATTATCCTTGCCACAGCTGGCTTTCCCGCCCATTTCTACCCTATACACCAATTTTGAGCGAAAAATAAAATATGAGGGTGTCAATTTAATTTTTTTTTGGTCGATCTATCGTGGAATGCCCCACATGCAAGTACCAAAAAGTGATGTAAGTACTTTTTCAACGGTCATTTTCAGCGCTCCCCGCTAACGTAACTTCAAGTTGAGATATTTGCGGCAAGGTACCGAATTGAGCAAAATGGTTTTAATTTACATTATAACTTGTTGTGTTTTGTCAGAAAATGGTCCTAACTCAGATTTTGTGGAAAAAGGTCATTATCTCTCTTTAAGCCAGGAGCCAGATTGCTCCGTGTGTGGGTGTGTGGAACGGTCCATGTCCAAAGTCCATGTCTATGAGTATGTCCGTCAGCCGGGAATAGTCTCTCCGTCTGGACCGGACGTCGGCTCGCTATCTGGGATCCGGGCCGGACGAGGCGGGGTTCTAGCTGGTGTCGGCTGCTGCTGTCCCGGCGGTTGCCCCTCCCCTAGTCTGTGACTGTGCTGTCTGAGTTAGCCCCTCCCCCTCCCTGTCTGTCTGCCTGTGTCTGACTGTCTGTCTGTCTGTCTGTCTATCTGTCTGTCTGTCTGTCTGTCTGTCTGTCTGTCTGTCTGTCTGTGTCTGTCTGTCGGTCGGTCGGTCGGTCGGTCTGTATGTCTGTCCGTCTGTTTGTCTGTCTGTCTGTCTGTCTGTCTGTCTGTCTGTCTGTCTATTTGTCTCCCTGCCTGTCTGTCTGCCGTTCAGCCCGGTAGGAAGTAGCGACCTGTACCGATCTCCCGTCACTGTCAAACCCGGCTCCGGAAACACCTAGGTGTCAGCCCACTGCCACTCTTTTTCCCGTGTACCCACTTTTCCGCCGGGGAAGTTCGTATCCGAGCAGTCATACAGTCGCCGAGTCCCGTGTACTGGACCGATTTCTGAATGATTTGCCAATGGCTCGTGGTGTTTAAAGTTGTGCATGTTAGTTGTATCATTTATGTAAGCTGCCATGTTTGTAAATTTTGTACTTGTTTTCTGTGAATGACTTGTGATGTGCTTGAACTACGATGTATCATCTCTTTTGCTCATTTGATGCACGTTGTCTGAGCCACGATTGTTCTATCGCTATTGTCTGTGCTATTCACTTTTCTCTACCTTTTTTTTTTGCGCAGTCGTGGAGCCGCTCTCCCTACTCGCGATGGCCTACCTGGCCTACCTCTCTGCCGAGCTGGTCCACTTTTCCGGCATCATCGCCTGCGTCGGCTGCGGCGTCGTACAGGCCCACTACGCCATGAAGAATATCTCAAAGAACTCGTACATTACCATCAAGTACTTCATCACCATGGCCAGGTGAGCCGACTCTGTGCATGGGTTTGTACGCGGACAGGTCTGATTCTTTCTGAGTGGGCCGTCAGACCTGCCTCTAGGGGTGCTCGAGAGAATATGGAGAGAATGACCTTAGTAGTCGGCGCGCCCTAAAGCCCCAATCAACAAACAAGGAGAGGACATACAGTTGTGATCTGGGTTGTGCTGACATATAGTGATGTTTCAGCCGAATTTTCTGCTGGCCATTATCGGATAGGAGAAAATGAGCACACGTCAGGTTATTATGTGTTAATTAATAATTGTTGACCACTTTGTATTGCTGTCTATAACCCTGTATTTGAGCCATATTTGCCTCCACGCGTATTACAATCTTCCCTCGCCTTGGTTGATATGTCAAAATTCCCTTTTGACCCTCTCTCCCCACCCCTACCACCAACAGCTCCACCAGCGACACCATCATCTTCATGTTTCTGGGAATGGTGCTGGTCAGTGACGATCATAAGTGGCACACGGGCTTCGCGCTCTGGACGCTGGTGCTCTGTCTTGTGGTGCGCTTTGTCGGTAAGTAACGACTCCCCAGCCGTCGCCGTACAGCCGCGATTCTAGCCTGTAAAGTGGTAGGAGGGAGGCCTAACTTTTTAAAGTATCAAGTTTGTGCTTCTCAACTTCTGGACTATGCATCCAGTACTCATTTGACTTTTAAATCAGAGATGAATCAGGGGGAATTTATTGGGTGAGACGGAATCCCATTACAACTCCGTTTGTGCCGGGTGGCTTGTCGGGAGTTCTGCTGCGGGAGCAATTATTATTCACAATAGTTTTTGCTCTGAAGTTTACTTGTAATGCCTCTCACTTTGTAACTTTTGTAACTGACGCTGTCACGCTGTGACTGACGTCTTTCCCAACCGGCTCGTATACCGTAAACATTGCACATTATTCTGCGACGCTGGGCAGTTCAATCACCCCGCCCCTCCCGTCCTCCCGTCCCCGGGGAAGGCTTTCCGCTCCGTAGCCCGGCGCTGTTTCGTATTGACCCTTTGTCGGCGGTCCACGACGGCCGGGTCGGGCTGGGGTGGGGTGGGTGGCCTCTCTGTAGCTACCCCTCTCCTCTCTCTGTGTCGGGCTGTCTCAGAGCTCTCCGTATTGTATTGTATTGTATTGAACAATCATGAGCGATCCACATTCTGAAAGTGCGTGGCGATTACTGCTCAGCAGCCGGTGTCGCGTCGGCGCGTGCCCACGTCATGTCAGTTACTGGGGTGATTAGGATGATGGTTAAACACTGTACAGACATCTGCCAAGCTGTCGGCGGCGGTCACTCACTCTAATGTTGACGGAGGAGCCTGGTCGGGGGGCCGGCTGAGTCTATCCAGCCAGACCTGACGGGACTAGAGTGTGTAGTTAGCCTGATGCCGCTAGGGCAGAATAATGTATGGAACTCAACTTAAAGCTTTCATGCAGATCACGTAACGCCTGGAATGTAAGCAACAATTTAGTTTTGTTGGGTTTAATGCCTGCTAGATTGACTAAAGCAATCATCAGTACGGCTGCGGTGTGCAGCTCAACAATTGTATTTACTGCGCCGCGTCATTGACGTCATACATTTCATATAATACATTTGTAATGCACCTTGTATTTCTCCTACAGGCGTATACCTGCTGTGTTGGATGGCCAATTTCCGTCGTCTGCGCCGTATCGGTAAGAAGGAGCAGTTCATTATGGCGTACGGCGGCCTGCGCGGCGCGGTGGGCTTCTCGCTGGTGGTCATGCTGCGGGACTCACAGATCGACCCGATGACGGTGCGCATCTTCGTCACCACCACCCTCTTCATCATCCTGTTCACCGTGTTCATTCAGGTGAGTGGGAGAGTGAGGACGGCGGCTGTCGGTGGAGGGTCTGGTTACGCGATCCTGGCATGGTCTGTAGCGGTGGATGGGAGAGTGTGATCAGTTTCGGGTCGAGCAGAGATGTTGCGTGTTTCTCATACAGGGGAAACATGCATGCATGATACAAACTGATCCACTTATGATCAGTTTATCCTGTATTAAGCACAAAATAAACAGGAGAGTAAAAAAATCATTCTAATTGACCACTAAGCATGATTAAACACAGGAAATAAAAAGTAAGCTGATTATTATAACTCGAGCTGACCATGCTGAACATGTCAAAAGGAAAATGTTAACAAGAATAACTAAAAATCACTCAAACACATTCCCGCTTACTCTGTCTCTAAGACCGCTATAATAAGCGCCGTCTCTCCGCAGGGTTCTACGATCAAGCTGCTGGTGAGCCTGTTCAACATCAAGCTGGAGGAGACGGAGGACCCCACGCTGGCCGAGGAGATAGCCGCCACTACCGTGGACCACATCACGGCAGGGGTGGAGGAGATCATAGGGTACCGCGGCACTAACTTCTTCAAGGTGATCAGAGACCGCCAGGAAGTGGGCTGGGGATTGGGGCTGGGAGGATAAAGTGAAGAAGGTGTCTTCTATGGACCTGCATAGACTGTTTCGTAGACCCCATCTAGGAGATGAAGTTGACGATTAGATAATGCGATAGACGTATTCACGTGTATCGTATCGTATTCAGTTTGTGAGTGTTGTGTTTTGGAACGATTCATGAATTTCCCACCTTTCATTTGGCCCCGAACGTCAAGGCGCGTTTACCGTAGCGTCATCTGTAATATACCCCGGTGACACCCTCCTTTCCCTCACATAGGAGCGGCTGGAGCACTTTGACGAAAAGTACCTGAAGCCGCTGCTGATCAGTGACAGCCTCGACTCGAGTCTGGCGCGGCTGTACGACAAACTGGTGTTGGACGAGCACTACGCCAATCTGTACGGACCGGCGGCCGCCGCCGAGACCAAGAAGGTTGACATCGTCGGCTCTGGAGAGGTGGGTAGCGCCCGTTGACTCCCTTCTCCCCCCCTCCCCACACCACACTTGACGAAAGGTTGGCGTCATTAGATTGAGGGGGCAGGCGGGGTGGGTATTTGATGGAGGGCATCTATTGGTATTCCGATGTTTTATAATGAGTCATTTTCAATTCATTTGGTTATAGTGCTTCACTCAGCTTCGTACTCACCTTTATACATGATCCTCATCGATCTCCAGCCATTTGATGTCCATCGTCACGTCAAGATTCGCGTGAAACCTTTCTGTTTGAAATGTCAGCATAGCCAAGATCACTAGAACATAAGTATAATAGCATTACTCGGGTAAATCGTGGCATCTCTCAAAGCACTCCCGCTTATGGCAGATTTGTTACGTTCAAAGCGATAGGTTGTCGGCTAGGCGACTGCCTTCTGTATGTATCTCAGTCCGTTTCCGGCCTTTGCAGAGATCCGCCATAAAATTTATTGCAACTTCTTGAAAGCAATTCAGCGCTATCTGATAATCCCAGAGACTTCCGTCGCCGTTGTAGTATCGCGAATGGCCTGTTTCTAAAATAATGTCACTGAAGCGAACTGCCATGCTAGGTACCGTGACAAGACAATGCATTGTCGCAAAGTTCAGTGATTATATGCGATATATTAACGTATCGCTTGATTGGCTATTATGCATTGTGTGACTGAGCGGAGCAGGTAATCCAGTCTCGCCATATCTCCTGTCAACCTCCATCTGCCTCTGATAAGCCTGAAAACCATTCCGAGACAGGCTGACCGTTCCATCCCTCTACGGTAGAGCCACGTCTTCCTACCACGAGCTAACCCCACCAACCCCTCTAACCTCCATGACTAAACCCGACTGACCTCTCCGTTTTCACGCCGGCAGGGCGACTTTTTCCTGCACCTTGCTAACCCCGCTGACCCGACCTCTGTCCCAGAGCAACTTTTTCCCTGTCCGTGCTAATTACCCCTCCAACCTCTCTGACCTGACGATAGTCTGACCTCTCCGTCCCAGGGCGACTTTTTCCTGACCCCGCCCCCTGCTTACCCTGCTAACCCATCTGACCTTTCTGACCTCCGACCTCTCCGTGCCAGGGCGACTTTTTTTCTGACCCCCCCCCCCCCCCCCCCACCCTGCTAACCCCTCTGACTAACCCTGCTGACCTGACCTCTCTCTCCCAGGGCGACTTCTTCCTGCCGGAGGAGGAGATGGTGCACCTGCGCCGGCGTCAGGAGGCACTGCGTCGCCAACTGTCCCAGCAGAGTTCAATTGGGGCCCGCCCGCTCAGCCGGCTGGGCACACTCCGGGAGCGGCTGTCCAGGAGGCTCTCCACCACCTCAGCGTCGCCGGCTCAGGCGCAGTGAGTGGCGGGGATGGTCAGGGGTGGGTAGGAGCCCAGACGCAGGGCGATGCTTACGATGATTATAAGCACGCTGATACGGACTCCGTACCAGTCTCAGTGTCCTATGTGTAGTTTCCAGTGTTAAAAAAGTGTCGTTTTTAGCGTATATGCCAGTGTCACTGTCAGAGTCGGTTTGGGTGTGAGTATCAATGCCCCGTGGCATCAACTGACCCCTTTACCACTGGTTTCTGACTTTAATGACCTTGTCGCAGGTCAGTGGACGTGGAGCATGGCTCAGGCACGGCGCCGGGCACGCCGCTCAGTGGCCGATTCAACCCGGACGACAACTACAAGACGTTCCCGGCCGACGGACACCTGCTGAGGAAGGCCTTCAGGAGCAACCCCTACAACAAGGTACGGAAACCCGTACGGCGTGGTACGGAAAACCGTACAACAAGGTACGGAAACCCGTACGGCGAGGTACGGAGTGCGGAGAACGGGTAGGAAAGGTTGCACACATTGCTGTGAGGGAACAAGTTGTGGGCTATCATTTGCTAGTCGCTGCGGCTGTTTTTTTTTTCGTAGCATAGTGTAAAAGCTACGCTTCATACACTACGTTTGCGGGTTAAGATATCGTTTCTTTTTTTCATGGTATGCCATCTGTTTGGCACTGGACCTGTTTTTTGACCTACCACCCGGGGACGTGGTTCTTTCTTTGCCGTCGCAATTACTGCTGATTTGTAAAGCTGGTGGCTTGTTCGGCTGAGGTGATAACTGTCTGTACCTGGCCGTGCAGCGCCCCCGGATAAAGGTATAGTGCGCATTCCCTCTATACCTTCTCTCTCCCGCGGCCGGCGGACCGGTCCGTGCTGTCTGTGCTGCCCTGTGCCGGGTGTACCGGGTGTGTGTGTGTGTGTTGTCGGTGTATGTGTTGGAACGCCTTCTGTCGATGGTAAAGCAGCAGCAGTGCAATGCAGACCTGCCATTTTGTCTACCCTGGCCTGCTGCTGCGCGATTTTCTCTTGTACACTGACATACTCGTACACGTATCCGTACTCAATCAAATATCGCCTTCTCGTTATTCCTACTCATTTACACTTTTGCCCGGATAGGCGTTTGTCTTGTGCAGCTGCACGCGTTTCTGATAGAAGTTCACCTCATTGCGTGCTGCATTTCTCTCTAACGGTGATTTAAGAACTGCATACATGGAAGGGAACGCTTTTCATTTCAGCTTATGCCTCGGTATGTGCCCGAAAATGGTCAGGAAAGTTTTGATATGATTCATATGTATAGCTCATACTCTAGCGTCCCTCTCACCTATTCTTTTCTTGGTTTCTCACTATATCTTTGATTGACATGCAATTTCGGTTCCGAATACGCGACAATTTTGATCGCTCGATTGTTCGCTCAAGCAGTTATCCATACAAAAGCACGCTTGTATTTTAGGCTAGGCTTTTAATTTTATGTCTCTGTTGTTTGTGTATTTGTTGTCATGATTGCTTTTATTGTTTCGGTATACTTTATCTATTCCCCAGTTCGATTTCTGCGATCCCGTTCATCAAAATCGCTGCCGGGTGGGCAGTACATGGAAAACATTGACTGTTTTGTGTTGTCGGATTCGCTTACATTACAGACGGACGTGCACCGTTTTCCTGCTGACGGTTTGATCACTTGACTTTCCTCTAATACCTTCGTTGATGTGCCTTCAACAACAGACATTGGTGACAGACAGGGAGACATTGGTGTCTGTGGTTTCTAACAGCTGATAATGTTGGCTTAAAAACATAACGCAGCCAACTTCCTTCACATGCGGGCAGACTAATTCGCCCCCCCCCCCCTCCCCAGGCAGTTTGTGTTCCCCGTCCCTCTCCCAGCTCCCGCTCTGACCTCCCTCTCTCCCCTCTCTCCCCAGCTGCACCTGCGCTACAACCCCAACCTGATCGACGAGGAAGACCAGGAGATCGACACTCACCTACGGCGGCGGCGCATGAACGCGCAGCGCTTCAGCCAGATCGCCCAGCTGGCGCTACAGCAGGAGCGAGCCGAGGAGGACGCGGCCGGACCGCTGCGGCGCACCGCCTCAGGTATCTCCTGGCGACGACCGCCGGCGCCGGCCGCCCGGCCGCGCTCCAACAGTCTCCACAGCAAGCGGCGCCCGCGGGCCGGCCCAGAGAACGGCGAGGCGGTGCGATACCCGCGCCTGGCCCGGCCGGCTGTCCTGCCGGTCATACACTCGGGGGTGGATATCGCCGCGCGCGCCGCCGAGGCGCAGGGACGGGAGAATGCGGCGTATGTGGCGGAGGATAGCGCCGCGGGGCCCGTGGAGCTGACGGTAGGCCGGGGTGGGGAGGGGGAGGGTGGGAGCGGACACGGCGCGTCCTCAGTGTCCGTGGTGACCTCGGCTAACGTGCCCAGCGCCGTGGTGGTCACCCCTCCCACGCCGGCGCGCGAGACGCTGCCGTCTGGAGGCCCGCAACTGTCGTTACCCGCCTCGGCTCCTGCCACACCGCACGATAGCCTGAGCGACGACTCGGCCCTGTCTCCCGACCAGTCCGCGGCGCCCGCGTCGGCGCCCGAAACTCCGACCGCTCCCAGCTCGGAGCAGCTGCCCCACCGGCTCCCGATGCACGGCCGGTTCGCGCCGCCCAAACGCTCCATGACTGTAGACGCGAGTGTGACGGCTCCCGGCCACCGACCGAGCTCCGCTATGGTGGCCGGGCGGCTGCTGCGCCGGCGTGCTCCCAGCCAGCGCAGCCTGGATTTCAGTCTGGACGAGGTTCGCTCGCTGAGCAGCTCTGGCTTCTCCACCCCTCGCTCCAATTACGCTTCTCTGGCCAACTCCCGCTCCTCTCTGGCTGGGTGGGACGCTCGCGCCGGCGTGGACGAGCCGGCGCCGCCGCTCTGCCGGCAATGCACGCTGCACCGCTACGGCGTGGTGGTCGACCAGCCGGTGTCACGCCGCGTCTGCCGCAGCTGCGTCGGCCGCCGCGCCAGAGAGTGGATGCTGGCCGCCGCGCTGCCTCCGCCGCCGCCCAGCCCCGAGAAGGAGTGAGGCGGACAGGATAAGCCGAAATGATCAAACGGGCTGGATAAGACGATTTGATCGGACGGGAAGGGCAAATCGAGCTGCTGGGACGGGCAGGGCGGGGATACCTGGTGGGGTCAGAATATGTCAGACTGACGGAGTGTGTGTGTGTGGGGGGGAGGTTCTGGGACAGGCCTAGCGGAGGATGGGGTCCAGGACTGGTCATCTGATGAGGGCAGTCGGGTTTAGGTGGCCTTACGTGGGGCTGGTATGCAGAGGAGCTCTGAGGGCTACTCCCGGGCGGGAAGGGAGGGCAGACGCCAGTCCGTTAGTTAGACTGGGCAAGGTGGTGATCGGGCGATGGGTTTTAACTAGACTAAACCTGGATAAATGGAGATATTTCATAATTAGTCATGATTATAACTAAATAGTGGTCCAAGACCAGTAATGGGTGGTGGGTGTTAGAAGTCATCTAAACCTCGTAAGCATGGATGACACGGTTAATATTGTTATTGATCTTCTGTGAATGTCTTAGGTGTTCGTTTATCGCTATTAATTCGGTGAAGGAATCTAATGTTAGCTGTGGTCTGTGCAATTTTCTCTATAAAGCGATGTTGTCTGCTACTGTGCACTGTGGGATAGCTGATGTCTGGTGCTGTTAGTTTGTGTAGCGGTGTGTTCCCGAGCAGTAGTTAGCAGCTACTACCCTTATTAGCTGTGCTGTGTGGGGTGTTGTATGTGTCGGTTCTGTCTGGTAGTGTCAATTTAACCCCTGACTCGTCTATAACTGGCGACTTGTAACGTGGTTATTAGCTCTCTTTACAGGCTTGTGTCGAGTATCTCTGTGTGTCTGTGATGTGAGTGCCTCAGTCGCCTGTGCCTGTGAACTGTCTGTCTGATTGTGTCCAGAGTGGTCCTAAGTCCCTTTTAAAGCGTTCGGGCCCCTCATAAATCCACGAATCTCTCTGAAGATCCATGACGTGCCTTTGTGCAATATGTAGAATCCGTTTTGTGATATTTGGCTGCCAGCAAGTTCTATTCAAAGAGGCTGACCATGAACTTATGTCATATTTTATCACTATGCTCCGTACGTAAAGAGGCTATCACAGTATTTGAGCACAATCGAGCACAATCTGGCTTAGGTCCAATGCGAATTCATTTCAGGTTCTACCATGACATGAGGCTATTTGAAGCCATGAGGCTAAGACTTTGTATCAGTTTACATATTTGTTTTCATCTAGCGTTTTTGATTATTCTGTATTGTTTTGTTTTGTAATCAGTATCGTTCGATTTGCCTCTGAATATCTTGCCAGCTTATGATTGAAGCCGTCATATTGCTTATTCAGTTGTCTTTGAATTGTATTAGAACTTTGAAATATCGCAAACTTCTTTTAGTATAACCCGTTGCAGCTTATGAATTTTGTTAAGTTGTGGCGGCTAGGAAGCTATCTAAGGCAAGGCAGGCTGACACGTATTTGCTAATTATTGACTTAGATACGTGGTTTCATGTTATCTGCAACGAACGCACTGGCTAGTTGCTATCGCATCAATTTGTAAAGCTGCTTGCAGTGTAGGTTTTCCTTTTTGTAGGTGTTACTATCTAGTGAGTGTTATATAATGTAATATGCAATGTACTTAACAGGGTGGATGGTGCTATTAACATGCATTCCATATAGATTATAAGAACATAGGTTTAACCCGCGCCCGGCTGGGGGTCCTGGATTTCCACGCCCTGCTGGGGGGGGTGTTTGAACACCCCCCCTTCTAACTCGGCTCCTGGGCCACGTAGCGAAACGCGGAAGGCGGCGTTCGAAAGAGCGCCAAAAATAATGACGAAATCACTTCGGTCACTTTTTTGGTCAGGTCAAAGGTCAGGTCACCAGAGGTCATTGAAGGCAAAATTTCGCCGATTTTCAGGTCGAATGTCGACAATTTCCAGGAAGCCAACGCATAACTCGGGAACCAATAGAGCTACAGCGCCGCGGAAAAGCGCATTCGATAGCCCTATTAACGCCCTTTCTGAGTAATTCTCTCAGATTTGACCTATCGTCAACGGTTTTGCCTGCAGGGGGCAAAAACTGCAAAAATAGCCGATTTTTTCGGAAACAGTTTTTCTGCAATAACTTTTGACCCAAGCCTTGTACGAGCTTACTTTTACCGGCATCGTGTTCCTCTCGTCAATACGCATCGAATGAACTATAACTTGACCTTGAAAGGTCAACTTGAAAATTTGACCTCAGGTCAAGGTCATGACCTGACCGGAAAGGGTCATGTTGCATATCAGTCGATCCGTATCGTCGAGCTGAACACATCTAAGGCGTTTTCATCGCTCTAGCATGCCTCTATCAAAAGTTATTTGCGAAAAACTGTTAGATACCATTCGTGACCTAAGATGACCTCAGGGCATAAACAGGGGGTCACGGACACCATTTTCATGTTCAGTGTGTCTAAACCACTTGTAATTCAGTGTTTGGGAGTGTTTATAATGTCTTTCGTCCAAAAGAGGCGCATTTCAATTTTCTCCCATTGACTTATAATGGGGAGGTCGCAAAATTGACCTGACCTTAGGTCACCGATATCAAAATTCCAAGATAAACATTTGATAGATACTCTTGCCCTTATTAATCGCTGAAAGTTTCAAAGCGATCGGTCACTCGGTGTAGCTATGGCAGACATTGAAACTTTTTATGAGGTGAGGTCACTTCAAGTGACCTGGTGACCTGACCTTGAATGACCTTGGTCTGAAATTTTCACAACATGTGTAGAATTGATGTATGATAAGGTGTACCAAAAACGGCGGCGCTCCGCGCCGCCGTTTTTGAGATATTCGCAAAAAACCACAAGGGGGGGTGTTCAAACACCCCCCCCCCAGCAGGGCGCGGGTTAAGCTGGTTTGTTGGTGTTACACTCGCTCATCTCATTTTCACCTTCTTTCAGTAGAGAATGTGCCAAAGTCATGGTTGAGTGAGTAGTGTTACTGCTGTGCGTAATTCCGAAAGAGAACAAGCACTACTGTTATGGCGCCAGCTGCACAGTACCCCGTGCGCTGTGAAGGGCCCGGTGGTAGGCACTCTTGGTAGGCACTATCTCAGTGGATGGCCATCATGTCCCAGCTGGACGAACTAATAGTTCCGCTTCTCGCCGCGGGGCGGCGCAGTTGTTGAAAGATCATTCAGTAGGCTTAATGCTTGATGGTCGGAAACAGCGGCTTTATTTGAGTTCTGTAAGAGACTGCGAGCTGCGAAGTTCCGCCGACTAGGTGGAGCTGCTTCCCGTACACATGCCTCGATCGACTCCCAAGCAGACGTCCCGTAGATGTGCTCCCGTCCTGCCGTCCTGCTGTCCGTCCCCAGACGGACGCCAGGACGGTCTGTCGGTGCGAGTCCTTCGTCATGGTGTGGTCCTTGTTTAGGGGGCTCTGTAAAAGATGTCAGAGAGCTAAAATGCATCCTATGTGCCTGCTCTGAGTAAGTCTTGTAAACTGCATGGTGCTTATTTCATCAAAGACCCTAAGTAGCTACCTTTGTTTGTCCATTGTTTTGTCGGGCTGACGTCTACCGTCTGTGGTGGAATCTGTGGTGAATGCCGTATGAAACTGATGTGGTTGACGTGCGAAGGAGATGTTTGACAGGAATTAACAGCTTTTACCCAAGCAGCAGTGTTGAACACCGTTTTTTCCGTCAATTTGATAAGGTCCATATCAATTATTTGCAAGGGACTTTTAGTCAACTGTTTAGTCAATATAACCCACTAGCCTTTTTCGTCACGCTTTCTTTATTTTCCATTTTGTTATCGTTTCCAGCACCTTTATAGTTTCTGGTTTGCCAGCCTAGTTTCCCTGTCTGGGTATGACCTTTGGAATGTTTGCTGCCTGATTATCTAGTATGCGTAGTTTAGTTTGGAATGCCGTTTTATTTCGTCCCTGGGTCTGCAGTTTGCGCTTTGTTGGCTGCCTTAGTAGTTGTGTGGTTGCCTGATCGTGCCTACATTTACTGGGTGTCTTGAGTTTGCCGTTTGTACGGTGGTGCCGCGACTCTGACCGGGTCCGGGCCTTTCTGACCGGGTAAACTCGTTCTGACCGGGTTACCGCTCTGACCGGGTCGTCCGCCACCCGGTAGTGCACCATCGCCACTCGGGCCGTCACGAGCAGGCTGCCCGTGCCGCCGTGTTCCGTCTACACTCTCTGGATCCGTCCGTGATGACTCTGATCGAGGAGGGCCTGCACGGGCCGCACCCCCATCCGCACATGAACGGACACCACCACCACATGAACGGACACCACCTGACGGTGCCCGGCTCGCCGGCGCAGCACCAGCACCAGCACCAGCGGGCCACGCCGCCGCCCAAACCGGAGCTGCCGCCCAAACCAGAGCTGCCGCCCAAACCCGAGCCGAGCCCGCCGCCAACCTTCGACGCCGCTACCAAGGGTGGGAGACTCTACTGTGAACAGGCGTGCACAGCGCTGCTGAACAGAGCTGAACATGACCGCACAGTGGACCGGAGCCGCCACTGGAGCGATGTCGACTGCACCGAGCACCGAGGCGCACCGCGCGCCGCCGCACCGCCGCACCGCCTGTGGCGCCGCCCGGCCGGCCGCCGCCGCCGCGGGCACCGCTGCTTTGGTGATGGGTCGCCGCTCTCCGTGCTTGCCGCTGGTTTTGGTGGAGGGGCTGTCGCATGCTGTCTGTTCTCCTTTCGTCGACACGGCCGGAAATCTTTCCACTATTTTGGTATCATATATCATTTACAGCACTTTCTCTACTATCACACTATTTATTTTTGCTCATTTTGTTTTATTTTTGCATGAAATTTCACGATAATATTTCGACCACTATATCCTCTCCAGATATTTGGTTTCGTGACATAAGTATTTTATTATCATGCCACAAGGGATCGATCTTAGCCTCTTGTTAAATTTACAAGCATCATGAAATGAATCACGAAGCGCTTACCAAAAGTTTTCGTTTGCTTTCAGCCTATGTTATTGGTATGCAGATTGCTAAGTCGAATCATTAATTGCATTGATTTCATGCAACTGGTCAGGATAATTTAAAACGCTCAACAATGCTCTTAGACGATAATTCCATAACAACTGACAGCTACCACGTTATCAAAAAGCTTGTGTGGCTAACTAGCCAAGCATTATTTGGTTACACATAATCCAATAACGCTTTTTCTTGTTCACCCGTACGCTTTACTATAAAGCAAAATTAAGATGCACTTCTTTTAATCATCTTAATCAAACAACCGATAAAATAACATCGATGATTGTAATAACCCTAAAGAAATATAACTCAGTAAACATACTAAACCAACATATCTATTATTGGTTGCCCATCTTTAGTGACATTACCGTCTTGGTTTTGTATTTCATTGTCAATTTTTCTCACAATGCTGAATTATAACATTTTTTGACGCGCTTACATTTTCTTTGATTGCCTTTTAGTTACATTTTACGAATTGAGCTATTAACTGCATTGTAAGCATCGTACGCTCCACTTGGTTTGCCGTCTGGGCGATGCCCGCGCCCTTCCCGGCTGGGTGACCAGGTCCGCAGTGCGCGGGACTTCAGCGGACCCCTTTCCGCTGTTTCCACAGGCGAGATGGACTCGTCGTCCGAGTCGCTCCCACGTGAGTTGAGGGCCAGTGTGTAACGGCAGACCGACCGGGGTTGGACTGTCTATCACACAGGGCTGCTCGCTGTCCGTTCGCCGCGTGGGGCTGTGTTGCCGGTGGAACTCCTGCGATTGAGATGTTTTGTCCGGGATGAAATTGGTCTTCAGTTGCATACTTTGGTGTTGAAGTTACACTTACATCTTCCATTTATATTGGCGTGTAGTTACAGGGAAACATTTTAAATCGGAGTTCAGCTGCATTGCTGTCTCTGTCCTGGGATAATTCTGAAGCGATTTTTGCTGAAGATGAGAACGCTCAAAAGGCTATCTATCGTCGATGCTTGAAGCCTACATCATTGTCGTTTAAACTACATAAATTTTATACATACTCTGCCTAGTGTACGTACAGGTGCCTGTCATACATCTCAGGGTTGCACATTGCACGCATTAGGGGTTGTTCAGCCTGTCCAGCCTGCGTTTTATTATCCGTGTACAGTCTGTCTTAAAAGTACCGCGCAAAGTGACGGTGGATCCTTCAAGCCTGACCGAGGAAGGGCCTGCTATAATTTGAAAGTCACCGAACTATTTGACCTGGGGATTGGACGAGGATGTCCATTGCTTCGTTGACTCAAATTTAGCAGGCCCTTCCTCGGTCAGGCTTGATGGATCCACCGTCACTTTGCGCTGTACTGTTAAGACAGACTGTACAACTGACCACCTAGTTGGGGCTCTGCGCCCGCCCTGTCAGTCAGGTTACTGGGCGGAGGTCTGTATGGTACAGATCTGGATATACGTGGAGGTGTGTCCATATCTCTGGCTCGTGTGGATGTGCCTGCTTTCTGTCCCCGGTGGTGGCTCTCCCCGCACAGTGTGTGTACACCGTCCATCGTAAAATCGCCGTTACCGGCTGTGTATCGTCTGCTTCTGTAGATGTGCCGTCCAAAACACACTGTATATCGCAAGCCGTATGTATCGAACATGGAGAGGCTCTGCCGATGTATTGTTTAGCTCACAGGATGCACAAATACGGTGTTGGGATGTATATTTTCATGTTGTGTCGATGTCTGTTGTTGTCGCATTGTTTCGTGTTATAACCTAACGTAGTTGGTGTGTTCCGGTGCACACGCGGTGTGCTTTCAGCGTATTTAACGTTGTTGTTTGTCTTCTAACGTAGTGGCGGCTGGTGCAGGTGCACCACTGCCGGGCTCTCATATGTATTGTGCATACGCTGGTCAATGTTAACTCGTCAATGTTGCCGCCGGCTAACGGGAGGCCGCGGCGACGGGAGGGTGCGCGCGCGCAAACCAGGAGCGCAGACTGCCACATCTAAAACGTATTTCACTCCTGTGCCTAAGATCGACACAGCGTATCTTCTATGGAGAATGTCGTGCGTAGACACGGCGGTCTATGGGATCTAATAACACCCACAGTTCACATGCACTGGCTGGCAATCTGCTTGTGCTGCTTTGTTTTTGTTTAGTTTATCAATTGATGCGTTTAATTGTCAGCTGAATTACTGGTCAGCTATTTTATTTGGTCTGCTCAGCCTCCTTGTTTTGCCCGCACGCTGCCCCGACCCGCGGCCGGCGCCGTGCCCGGTCGTACTGCCACTAACCGCCGGTACTGCACACAGGCGCCGCATCCACCAACGCCGCCGGACCGCGCGTGGGCAGTCTGCGCGTGGCCGGCGTCAAGGACATGGTGATGGACCAGCAGCGGCGCGCCGCCGAGCGCCAGCGCACCCGCTACAAGTCGGCGCCCTCGTACGCCACGCCCGGCTCTGGCTCCACGCTGGACAGCGAGCCCACCACGCCGGTGCTGGGGCCCATCACCGAGGAGTCGGGCCGGCCGGAGGACCGCGAGCTGCTGCCGCGCGCGCCGCCCGCGCCCGGCGACAGCCGACACCCGCTGCAGGCCGAGATGGACCGGCCCAGGCCCCCGCCGCTGCAGCGGGCAGACGCGGCCGACGCCGGCACCGCCACACCGGCGCGCAGCGTCTCAGAGTCAGAGGTGCCCGAACGGGGGCCGCGGGGGCCGGGCGCCGGACAGGGCAGCGGGTATCAGGAGAGCGGTCCGCTGTAGGAACACCGCGTCCTCGGCCGGGGAGGGAGGGTAGAGCTGTAAAGGACGGGGAATCGGGCATCGGTGGGAGGATGGCTGGACGGGAGATCAGCGGTTCTGAGGAGGCTCAGCTCGCCGAACTGCGCTGGAACGTCGCCAAAGTGCGCTGCCTGGCGCTGTCTTGGTGCTGTCTGGCGCTGTGTAGCGCTGCCTGGCGCTGTCTAGTCGCTGAAATGCGCTGTCCGGTCGCTATCTGGACTCGGTGAAGTCGCTAGCTAGCTGTTTCAGCTGTTTCTGTTGAGTCCAGAGTCTGATAGATTTGGACGCTAAGAATCGACAGAAGATAAGAGTCCGGGGCTCAACTCAACTCACCAGTTCAACTCAAGCGCAGGCCATGTTCGGCTGTGGAGATTTGGAAGTACAGGATTGAAGAATGTTTGCGGTATGGCCTACTCCCTTATTTTCTACGCAGCTGCCTGCTGACATAATAATTCTGTTTAAGTCGCTGAGTGTTCCCGTCTCATCACATCGGAACTTGGAGTCGAAATGGTGCTTCCACTACGTCATACATGCTTAGTGATTGTTTCCAGCTTCCACGAGTTGTCCAGAGAAAGTTGAGCTGCGTCAAGACCGTCCGACCCTAGGTGATCAAGATATTGTCCGGCTATTGTCTGAGCAGCGAGAGAAGTTGGCCATGCGAGCCTTTCTATAAAGTCACGGCAGGCATCACTGAGTGAGGTCGTCAAGAACCACGGGTGGGCCCCGAGCACAGGTCAACTGTTGGAATTGAGATCTCCAGCTTACAGAGACGGTGCCTGTCAAAGGTTTCCAAATGGTGCCCAAAGCGGCGTTCTGGTTGTGAGCCTTCGTTGACCTGTGTGCGCCAGGTCAGGTTATTCATGACGGGTTGCCAAAGCATGTTCCGTGAGATGACGCCACCGGAGTAGTTTGCCGTGCGCATGTGTGTTTATTTCTGTTAGCGCTGCCTTTTGCTGAAGCTGCCCGCGTCTGTCTGTAGTGGCTGGCTGTTTCTGTGTCCGAATGGCAGTATTAGTTTCAAGGTTGTGTTCTGACGTCGCAGACTCAGCGGTCGCTCGTTTTCAGCGGTCGGTGTCCCCATGTCGTCTTGTGTACTTAATCTCCTGATTGATCACCAGATTTGCTTGAATCACCCCTGTCTAGCAGCGTGATCCTTGCATCTATACAGTGGATTCATTGCGCAGAACGCTACGGGCGGCGATAGTATCAATTATTTATCACCAAGCATTTTGTGCTGTAATTTACCATATTTTTACTTTGAATTAGCATTTATCATGAGCTAGATGAAGCGCCACACAGGGCAATAATTGGTCTGTTGACTCGCTCTTTCACATTGGCGTCACATGCTGTATGGCTGGTTGGATGATGTGTATTGTGTAAGTCGTTGCATGGTCGGTAGGACGTGGTCGGTTCCTTAGGTCGGTTCGGGACCGTGTGGATTACTGCCGTTCAGTCGTCCCCGCCGGCCCCGCTAACTGTGTGTGGTACTAATATGTCCCGCCAGAGTGAAGAGTGCATGTGTGCTGAGTTTAGGAGCGTCTCCATAACTTCAGACTCCAGAGTTATATATGTGGGTTTGGGTGGAAGGGCGGGGTGCTGAACCGTGCGATCGTGTAACAACTCGGTACAGTCGTCATCTGTGTAGGCTGCCGAATGCCGAAGTCCGAGGATGTGGGGGAACCGGGGGGGGGGGGGGGGGGGGGCGATGCAGTCATAGGGACAAACCTGGGGAGGTAGGGCGAAAGTCGCTCCTTAACGCGACTACGACACGATTGCAGTATGCTTGGGGATGGCTCATGGCCTCTGAAGGCGCCTTTTTGTACCCACTCGGGCGATGGCTGATTGCTGTGTTGAGATGAAAGCGTGTGGGGTCGTACGAGATGCCTGAAGGAACAAATGTGCGTATTCGCTCTGTTTCACCATCGCGCGCTGTAAGAAGGAGAGTGATGATTTTTTGTTATGTGGTGCAACTTATCGGGAACAGACCAATAAGTTGCGATAAAATACACGATTTATGATTCGTAAACTTTGGTGTGGTTGTACTCACTGTGGAGGGTATCCCATCCGGTCTGGAAGTTTTATGTATGCCTCTTCGGTTCGAAGGTATTGGCTCCGGATAGCTGAAGAAAGACTAATCTCAGAGGCCTGCTGGACGGCGAATGATATCTTGATACATAGCATGTTCCCATGGTTTAGCAATGACTACATTATTAGTGAACTTCACGCGCGCCCTGCTGGGTAGAGAAGTTGACCCTCGCCGACCGAGGGGGAGGGGGGGGGGGGTTCGCGATAGCTCCGAACACGCTGGCGATAGAGAGCTGAAACTTGGCATGCCTGACCTTTCATTCAAGCCGGATCTTTTTACACCAACCTCATTTTTGGGTCAGGTCAGGTCACTGACCTATGACGTCATAAGTGAACCTCTGCACGGTCTTCAGATGTCGCAACTTCGCAACGCCTTCACTGCCAGAGGAGATGTCACAGGGAAATGAAACTTGCAGGATCTAGTATCCATTTTATGAGTCTCACAACTTGTATATCTCGGATTTTTCTTAAAGGTCATATGAGGTCAGGTCATTTTCGTGACCTCACCAATATAAGTCAATGGTCAAAAATGAAAACTGCTATTCTGGCGCTGGGAACGATCTCCAACTATCTCAAACACACAGAATCGTGATTTGATGCACTCCTTGCTAGGTTAGATGCGTCACTTTTGCCATCTTGACCTTGCGTGACGTCATTTATGACGTCATCAAGGTCGTATTAGTTTTTCGTCAATAACTCTTGATCAAATTGAGCTAGCGAGTCGAAAAAGCCACCAATGGACTCAGGAAGACCTGCCGAATCGAATGATATGCGACATGACCTCTTTCGACCAACTTCGTGACCTGGGGGTGCTGACCTGACCGTGACCTGAGGTCAACACCCTAAGTTGACCTGGCCCAAACAAAAAGTATATCATTCGACGCGCCTGAGCGAGGCAAACACGATGCTGCCAAAATCGCGGCTCTGCGGCCGTTTTTTACGAAGTTATTCACCAAAAACTGAGCCGTACCTTGGGGCACTTGACCTGACCTCAGAGGTCACCGGTTGACCTAGGACCTTAAAATCGGGTACCAATCTCTGCGTCTCGTAACGGCGCACACGCTCGTTTTTTTCCGCAAACGGTAAACAAACCTCAGCAATCAGCATTTATCCGTTATTGCAAGTTTGCCGCTGCATTTGTACCTAGTAGCGCGGTTCAAGATCATTTAGCAATTCAAGCCGCAGCCGATCCATACCGGGTCAAACAGCCTCCCGTTTACCAGACATTTCCAGTCCGTAGCTGCTGCTGGCTCTCCTAGGGTTTTGAATTATGCATGCGCATACTGACATTAGTCACCCGCGCGGCGCAGTTATGTATCAGTGGGGGAGAGGCGCCGGCATCGCGTTATGCCATTTCTTCAAATAGATGACGTTTGAAATTACCGTCTATCTTTCTTGGGCTAGCCCGCGGCTGGAATTTAGGTTCTACCCCTCTCATTTTCCTCCAGCATCTAAACCAAAAGATGTATTACTTAGACACTTACTGACCCAAAACTTACAGTAGATATGAAAGTACTCGCTGCTTCAGCAACCCGTACCCGCTGGGCATTTAGTCTATACGCGCCCCGCCGCGCCGGAGCAGATTCTGCCCCCTCCCCTGTCCAACTTCCGAACGGGTGGTCGTAGAAAGGCGGAGAAAATGTCGAAAGTTCTCGATTAGACGTCGATGGCTGTGCAGTGTGCACAGTAATGTTTTCAGAGCATTTTGTAATTTTTTATGCCTTTAGGTATATTTCATTAGCTGATTCCCGCAATTGAAAAGAACGAATTCAGACTTTATGTAAGCGTTGGCAGGCTTCTTGTCCATAAATTGAAGGCATTAGATGCTGTCCATGCAACATCTTTTTGCGCCAGTTTCGTCTAAAAAATGTCACGGCGCGACGGAAACAATTGTACTATTTTTGCAAGGGTCAAATGCGGCAGGTTATAGGTCATAGGCCATTAGGTCAAGGTCATCAAATAGTCAAGGTACCTAGGTGTAAAATTGCTAGAATCAAGAGAACTTTAACCCTCGCCGGCACAGGGGGGTTGATGCAAACCCCCCCCCCCCCTAAGGTTTTTCGCGAATAACTCGCGTAAAAAGCGGCTGATCGCGACGAAACTTTCAGTACCCTCGCATTGATCAATTTTACACCTACCCTGAAAATTTCATGACCCTGACCCAAATGACCTTTGACCTGTGACCTCTTTTCCGAGACCATGTTTGGCCGGAATCGCGATTCGGCGTATGTCGGCTCGCATTAGCCGCGCGTTTGCAAGCTTTTCGTGGTTTCAAACGTTCAAACATGTGATTTGATGTTGCTCCCATACATTAGGGTGGGTGTCAAGGTCAGGTCATTGATGTCATTGATGTCATTGATGTCATGTCAGACCACCTGAAGGTCAGGTCAGGTCATTGACCTTTGGTGACCTCGGGTGACCTCGGTTCACTTTTTCGAGTTTTACATGTTTCTAGGCCAGTTTTTTTAGCTAAATTCGAATTTAGCAACCATTTTAACATTTACGAAGTAGTTTTGGTGCCTTCGTAACATGTTACGAAGCTGTCAGAGGCGGTTGACACGTATTACGAATACCCGTCACAACCCCTACCGGTTGACCTGACCTGACCTGACCCGATCTGGTCTCAATGCTTAAAGACATCATCTCTGATCAAAACTAACACGATATTCGCGATCAGCACCCCGGAAAACCACATAGCAGCCACACTTTACGACTTTCTAACAGGTCCCGATTTCCCCGGTTTTCGGGTCATTGACCTGACCTGGAAGATCACCCGATGACCTAGGACCTTAAAATTGGGTATCATCGGCTTCCTCTCGTGACGGGCAACACGCTCGTTTTTTTTTCCGCGAAGCTCTAGCTCGATCAGGGGCCAAACGCGAGGGGGGGGGTCATACCAACCAACCAACCCCCCCCCCCCCCTTGTGCCGTCGAAGGACGCAAAATGGCCTGTGCCGGCGAGGATTAAGTTTTGTCGCAGTCAGCAGCTTTTCACGCGATTTGTTCGCGAAAAACCGAGGGAGAAGTCCATCCAGCCCCGGCGCGGTATAAGCAAGATTACTTTACCTACTACTCAGTATAAGTGCGATGTTCAAATTGTTTTCCCCTGAGAAGAACCGTACTTACCAAGTGTGAGGAGATGAACATTTGTTACATTACAGTACATTACAAATCAAAATTTTAGAAAACATTGCATTTCTGTAACCTATAAGTAGCATGTTACAATTGTCCCCGGGTGGTGTTAATCTTTACCCGGTATCCGTTGTGAATTGTAACAGCTGAACTGACTTTTTCGGACCACAATTTCGACCTAAAAAAGATGCTATTTGGGAAATGTTAAACATCCTAGTACTTGAAAATGAAGGAAAGAGAATGATAGCTGCGAACGTTTTTGTAACAGATGATAAAATACAAAAACTGTTACAATCAACCCCAGTCTCCCCTAGGCCCTATGCCGTCACTACGGGCATTAAACTTTTACGTCACTCACTAACTCCTGATTAACCCGGCAGGCGGTGGGCCTACCAGCCACCTTCCGCGCGGTGGGGGGGGGGGGGGGGGTAGAGCACTTCATGGGCCGGATAAGTCCGTTATCCACGGATAAATCCGCGGGCCGGATAGGATTGGATTCTAAATTTGTTAAAAAAAGAACGGATATGGGCGGGCCGGATTTGGGAATTGAAGGTTGAACCCGGATCAAAACGGATCAAAATTTTAACATTCAACATTGAAGTTAAAAATTAACCTAATGTGTTAAGCGGCAGGATGATACCTAGTTTACCAATGTGGTGATTTTTATGTGGTTTTAGGTTTATAAGCATGGTTTTTGGAACCATGATGGTCTGTGAGATGTATGGCTGTCTGGTCCCTTAGAATGAATTTGCTAGTCCAGTGTTGGGTGAAACCAGTTATTGGTGAAACGGATTGTTACGGATATTTTTTGGAAGTTTGGCTGCAAATACGGGCCATGGGTGGGCCGGATTCTGATATTCAAAGAAAGGCGGATAATGGGCGGATCTGGATATGACTTGCCGGATATGGGCCGGGCCGGATCCTAAAAAGCCTATCCGTGAAGTGCTCTAGGGGGGGCATTTCCCCCCCCCCCCCGTATCTCCGAAACTACTGGACGGATCCGGAAAATTCAAACGGCGTTCGATAGCCCTGTCAACTTTGTTGAAGGAAACCAAATTTCATTGACCTCGGGGTCACCGATGACGTCACAGGTCAGGTCAAAGATAAAATGTTTCACCGTTCACGGGGCTTCTAGGGAAAGCGCTATAACGCCGAGTAAAACGCATTTTGTCGAAAATCAGCGATAAGGCGTCAGTTGTCTAGTACATATGTTGCTATTAGAGGTCACTGGTCATACCAGGTCAGGTCACAGGTCAGGTCACCAAAGGTCACCAAGGGTCACCACATGAGCCCAACTTTACTATGGTTATGCGATGCATGTTTTATGGCCAGTTTTTCATTTCCAACTCAATGGTGTTGGTTATAAGACCATCAGGTACGGTTTAGGTCACTTTCTGGTGAAGGTCAGGTCAAGGTCAGGTCAAAAAAGGTCAAATTTCAAAGTTTGTTATTTTTGCATAAAATGGGTATCGATTCGATGCAGCTCATCACGGGGAGTCTAATGGTGTTCTTTGTTTTGCGCTACGAGGTCTAGAATTGCTAAAAATTGAGTTTGAAAATTTGACGTCATCAATTTTGAACAGCTTTTTCGCTATAACTTGGCCAAAAAAAGAGGTATCGATTTCAAATTTAGTATGTACATAGAAGGCGGTAGGGACTATCACATATATTCCTTTTTTCGAAATTCAAAAATTTTTTTGGATTTTTTGGCTATTATATTCAAAACATCTATTTTTTATTTTTGGGGGTCAAAATCCAAAAAATTCGAAAAACCGAAATAACAGTTTTGTAGCCCTCTTGATTCCACACCTTTTATGTCTGAAACATTTTTCTGTATCTCTAAAGCTGTAGGCCTGACAGCTCTTCCCGCGAAACCTTTTTTTGGGTCGAAAATGGCAGAAATGACGTCACTCTGACGTCATTAGCGGCCAACCTATCATAGCCTTTGGAAAAAAAATTGGTCACCATGTGCGCTAGCTGCTCCCGGGAGCGTACTGAAAGTTTGGTGACGATCGGCGCAGCGGTTCTCGAGATATAGGTATTGAAAAAACTAAAGGGGGGGGGGCAAAAAATGCCCCCACCGCCTGGAAGGTTAAATTGAGCACAGAGAATTAAATTGAACACAGAGAATTAAATTGAGCACAGAGGGTACTACTGTTATCTGTGAATTGAGTTATTAAGTTAGCAAGCCGAAAAGCTACCAATGGACTCATTCAGATCTTCCGATTCGAATAATGTGCAATATAACCAATTTTGACCAGCTTCTTGAACCGAGTGCCTTTCATCTGGCCTAGACCTGAGGTCAACACCCCCGAAGCCTATTTAGCCCCAATAAAAAGTATACCTACGTCATTTGAAGCGTCTAATCATTGCGAACAGGATGGTGCTAAAATCGCGGCTATGTGACCATTGTTGGCGACGTTATTTACAATACTCTAGGCCCTACCCTGCATGATTTTTTACATGGCCACTAGCCCTTGAGGTACCGGTTGACTTGAGATCTAAAAATTGGTTACCTACCATTTGCTGCGTCTCGAAACGGTGCATGCGTTCGCTTTTTTTCTGCGAAACGCTCTTCCTGAATCAGGGGCAAAATGACAAGGGAGTCAAGAAAACCGATAGATCCGCGCGAGGGTTATCCACGACTAAACATTCGTGTTCCCGAGGTAAGGCGAAAGCTCTTGTAAAAATGTATCTATATCAACTTGGACTAACTACCGATCTGTTGCCCTGCATTAGCGGAAACAAACGTTCGAGTGAACTTAGAGGTGGAGGTGAAAGGACGGGGACCGACAGGTCAAGTAAACAGGGGCTGAGAGGTCAGGTGGACAGGGGCTGACAGGTCAGGTGGACAGGTTTGAGAGGTCAGGTGGACAGTGCTGACAGGTCAGGTGGACAGGGGCTGAGGGGTCAGGTGGACAGGTTTGAGAGGTCAGGTGGACAGTGGCTGAGGGGTCAGATGGACAGGGGCTGACAGGTCAGGTGGACAGGGACTGACAGGTCAGGTGGACAGGGGCTGAGAGGTCAGGTGGACAGGACTGAGGGGTCAGCTAGACAGGAGCTGGTCAACTGGACAGTGATGACAGGTCAGGGAGCCGATGTAACCAACAGGTCAGGTAGCTACTGACCGGTGCAGGTAGCAGGTCAGGTGGCCGGTGGACGGTGGACGGTGTGACTGACAGGTCAGGTGACGGCCGGCCCGCCGGAGCCGTTAGCTGGTGCGCCGTCTCCGGGTGGCGTGACCTCGCGGCCGCTCCCCGGCTCCGACTCGGCCGCTCCCCGGCTCCCCATGCGTGCTGGTGCTGATACCTTCCCCTGCGGCGGCCGCCAGCTGATGATCGGCGGCACGTGTCTTCCTCCGCTCACGTGGTGTCCGTGTCACGTGCCGTGACGACACGGGCCGGGCCGTGGTCGGGCGGGGGTGGCGGTCGGTGGGTCGGGAGTCGCACACCTCTCAGGGACTGGGGTCGGCGAGGCTGGCGGTGGCTGAGGGCAGCAGGCGCGCGCTGGGGAGAGGCCTCGACCGACGGAGAGGGAGCCTCCCAGCGCACACTGCCGTCGGCCCTTCGGAGCGAACTCGGCGCCTCGTCGTGGGTGTGTCGGAGCCAGCCCAGCGCCTCGATCAGCCAGGTGAGAGAGCAACAAATGGATTGGGAAATCGCCCCCAAAGGCGACAATAACAATAACACCTACAGCGGCCGTAGCACACAAAAGCAACAGCAACAGCCAACAACCGAACCAGTCGTATATCTTTTGAGAATCACCAGCGAAAATAACAGACTCGTGCAATCAATTCCTACACGAACGATAAGCGAGGCAAGAGATCATCTTGCTCGGCTGCTGACGCGAGATAAATTGTCCTTAATTAAGTCGCTTACGACCTTACGACCTAAACACTTACGACCTGCGGTAGTCGCCGCGGCTGTTTGCCCGCAGTACGTAGATCTTCACCACCGGGACACTTTATCACGGAGATATACGTTCGCGCGCATTGAGACGGCAGTAGGTATTTCGCAGTGCGTCTTTTCGGCTACCTGACCCAGCGGGGGGTGGCTGCGGATGCTCGCACCAAAGGCAAAGACAGACGGCACGTTCACACCTGAAAAGGAACGGCGTGCAAACACCACACCAGAATAGCGAGAGGTGTCAGACCCACGCTGTGGGCTGAGGTACGGTGTTTTGGTCGTATTTTCGCGCGAAAAGCGACAAGGTCATTCGCCAACTACAGTGAAAAGCTATCAGGTTTTTATGTTTATGTCAACAAGATAACACATGTTTCGGATGTATGCGTAGTGGCTAAGGTCACGGTGATCGACGGAAATGGCACGGATTAACGCAATGTTTCAGCTCAACCTAGCCAAACGAAGGAAATATAGCTGCATGCCTATAAAACCAACAAAAGCTTGTCAGCTTTTTATTCCCAAATCGGACCAAGACGCACTAAAAGTGCAAAAAAATGATAATTTTCAGGCACGAAAAAATATATATTAGTGCTGCAAGTGGCGCCCATCCATTATTCACAGTCACCATAATTGATCGTTCATGTTTTAGCGGCTAGCGCGTTGCCAACGTCGTCTGAGCTGATTTTAGCGCGGTACAGTCACCGTCCAGAGGCGATCCTATCTCCCGTCACGTCGTCCCCAGTCCGGGAACGGTGCAGCTAAGTCGTGTGCGGCGGAACCGCTACTATCGGGTGTGAATGCATGTTCGGATATGCTGGCGGTCTGATCTGACGCCTGACTCAGTTCGTCCGTGTGGTCTGTGGGAGCGCCCAGTCGCGCGGGCAGTCAGACCCCGGGTCGCTGGGGTCGAGATAGACTGCTTTCCAGCAGCTCGAGCCACCCTGAGATTCCGCCTTTGTTGGGAGCCGTCACCATGCCCTCTTTTTAGTACGGTGTAGGAAATATGCCCTCCACGTCTTGGATACTTTGTGGTGGTACTACGTCACATCACTAATGTTTTGGCTGTTCTGAGTTTAATTGAAAATTGGCATTTCTCTTAGTTTCCAAGTTGAATCGGTTTCGATATTTTATCATGTTTTAGTTGGTAGATATGTGGTTTGGTATCGACTTTCCAATTATCTGCTAGCACTACTTGAGATGGAGCAGCTCCTTCGCGGCTCTTGAGCTCTCGTCGCTGACGGGGGTCAATCACTGCATGCTGCTCCCAGGTCAAGGTCGCGGCGGTTAACTGCCCGAGCTAGTGACGCGAAACAGTGCAAAAGTGTAGGCTCTCCTATATGTAACCAGACCACCCTATAGCAGTATTCCGGTCACCAAGGCGGGCGCTCGTATTGCGACATAGACGCGGGGGAGCGAGCAGCATTCGTATCGACTCGATGAATAACTGACTGCGCCTAAGTATGCTCTCAGTGCTCGCCAAATGTCCTAGCGACAGCGAAATGCGGGCGATGGCACGATATTCTATTCAGTAGGTGGTTAACGTCCCAGACAACCGTTAGCTCAGCTGAGGAAGGAAGAATGGCTGGGTGATCCTTCAACGCATTGTAGAGCACCAAATGTGGATTTCGCCTTCCTGCATTTCGTAGCGGTTTAATGTCCAAAAGGACACTTTAAAGGCTGCGTTCTCTTGATTTATAAATAATGCATCTTAGCGGCTTAGGTTTTAATTTACTGGTAGAGTAGGCACTGTATGCAAACCAAAGGGAGATGAACATTTCGCTATCGGAAAATCTCTGATGTTCGGTGAGCATTATTTCAGTTTCCTTTTTCATCGGAACGCGCTCTCTCGGAAGCGAAGGGAACATTGACCATTGCAGTCGCAGGTCACGGATAATGCCCAAAAGAACAAAAAAAAAAAAATGAAGAAACCTTTTGAGAAGTTGCCTTGGTTTTGGCCAACTTTGGAATTGTGGAGTGTCTGGCACTACCTCTGATTTAAAGACGCCGTACTATTCTACGAAACTTGTACATGTAATTTACATGCATACTCGTATTACTTATACATATATAACTTAACTCATATATAACTTATACAATATACATATTTTAAAAATTGCGTATCGACGTGTTTCACAGCTGTTGTAGGCATGTGGTCAGCCTTGTAAGTGAGCGTTTCTGGTGATTGCGATTCTGAGGTTGGACTGGGAACTTTTAATTAACATCGTAGTGGACTGACCTATTCTCATTGCAAAGCTATTTCTCCCTCGCACCTCATCAAACGCTATGTTTTAGAACCCACCGGGCTGCGAGCAAAGTGGTGAACTGGAGCTTTCATTGTACCGAACTTTAACCCTCGCCCATGTAGGGGGGGGGGGTTGGTGCAACCCCCCCCCCCCTGAGGTTTTTCGGAAATAGTGCAAAAACGGCGGCGCGCAGCGCCGCCAAATTTTGGATACCTTATGGGGCAAACCTTGCGCATCTTTTGATAAAAAAATTTGACCGGGTCATGTCAGGTCACGGAGTTATGACGTCACAAAGGGAACAGCCTGCGGCCGGATTTTCACAAACTGAGTGCCAACGCCCGAGGTTTCCTGCCGGTGGTACGGACATCGGTTGATGGATCGTGATGAAACTTCCCATGCATGTTGGGGCAAGTATTGGCTATCATATGGTATAAGAAACTTGACCGGGTCAGGTCAGGTCACGGAGCTATGACGTCACAAGAGGAACAGCGTCCGGTACTATTTTTGAAAAGCGCCCGAACCACTATTTTGCTAATTCTTGTCACCTCAATGGGAATATGCAGCAATATTAGCTTCTATAGGGAGCAAATGGACATTCCAAATCGAAAAATACAATCAGATTTCAAAAATTTAAATTTTGATTTTTCGAATTTCTGCCGCCGACTGTGACCTTGCCGACTTCCGGCGCTCCCAACGCGCCATTTTTAGAGCTAGGGAAACGAAATACATACCAAACGACAGAGAATTGATCAAGGAACACGATAGTGAAGGTTTCAAGTCGATATCTCCCACCGTTTTGCCGCAATCGCCGCAGAAAGTTGAAAAAAGTCAATTTTCCCGAAAATTTGACCTTTGACCGGTCAAAAGTAGGTCAAATGTTGACCTAGGACCAAAAAATATACCACCAATCGCGAGATCTCGGCGAGAGCAATCCGTTGGTCTTTTCCGCTAAGCTCTACGACGCTCCGTTTTCAAACGCCAAGGGGGGGGGTCGCACCAACCCCCCCCCCCCCCCCCTGCATGGGCGAAGGTGGCAGATCGCCGTTTACGGGCGAGGGTTAATTCTACCTATTGAATGAATTATATCCATTGAGCGTTTTTAGCGTCCGCTTGTGCACGATAACATACAGTATGACATGTTGATTATTTGAATTGGACAATTATTTGAATTGGGACCCTTTTACAGTATGACATGTTAGCTAGTACAACAATTTTATTTCGAACCCTTTCTTTTTCGGTTTGCAGCTTGTGGTTAATTAGTCTCAAAAATATGCTGAATAGAATAGCCCTGTGGATGACGCCTAACGACTAGCCGCACTTTACTGATCATGCTCCTGTATTTTTTTTGTTTTTTTTTTTTTTTTTTTGCTGGGTCTGGTCTACAATCACCCATCTGTGGCCATTCCCGGTACCTCAGACGCTGTTGTCAAGCTGCAGTCGCCGCGCCGACCAGGCCCTATCCGCAGCAGCAGTAAGTCAGTCAGTTTTTACCTACCGGCCGCCACTAGCTGGCCAGGTGCTGCTCTCGTTCTCCGGGTCGGTCCGGAGCGGTCCGGGTCGGTCCTGGCTGGTCCAGGTCGGTCCGGGGTGGTCTGAGACGGTCCAGGTCGGTCCGGTGGCGTGACCGGCAACGGTCTGGGTCAGCTTGGGTCGATCCGGCTCCACATACGACTAGTGACGGAACAGCTAGAGATACCTGTATTTCTCTCTCTCTCTCTCTCTCTCTCTCTCTCTCTCTCTCTCTCTCCTCTCTCTCTCTCTCTCTCTCTCTCTCTCTCTCTCTCTCTCTCTCTCTCTCTCTCTCTCTCTCTCTCTCTCTCTCTCTCTCTCTCTCTCTCTCTCTCTCTCCTCTCTCTCTCTCTCTCTCTCTCTCTCTCTCTCTCTCTCTCTCTCTCTCTCTCTCTCTCTCTCTCTCTCTCTCTCTCTCTCTCTCTCTCTCTCTCTCTCTCTCTCTCTCTCTCTCTCTCTCTCTCTCTCTCTCTCTCTCTCTCTCTCTCTCTCTCTCTCTCTCTCTCTCTCTCTCTCTCTCTCTCTCTCTCTCTCTCTCTCTCTCTCTCTCTCTCTCTCTCTCTCTCTCTCTCTCTCTCACCCTCTCTCTCTCCATGTCTAAAAACACTGGTCTAATGTGTGACGTTCCGTCCGTATCATTCCGGAAATGAGTGGACCGTGTTCCCGGACGACTGAAGTAACCCACGCGCAGCCCAGTGTTCCCATGCCGGTGAATTTAGTGGTGATCCCTCTTTCACGACCATCTCAGTTCAGGAATAATGATGAATAGATAAGCACGACCTCCGGAAGCCGAGACCTCTGTCTGATTATATGGCAAAAAGTGGCGCAAAGTGCTTCGCTGTGTGAATTGTGACTTCCACTAAATATAGTTTTACATATGATAGTTGAAAAATGTGGGTATTTTATTTCTGAGGGATGTTAAACTGTGTATATTACAGAAAGCATAATCTCGCGTGCTAATTCCAATATGACTGTACTGTAAAACAAACATTTAATAAACATTCGGCAAAAAAAAGTTTCAGTCAATTTGACGGTGCCTTGGGTTGGGCTGTGTCGGTTCTGCGACGTTTTGATGTGAAGTAGTCGCAAAAAGGTCTGTCACTGGCCTAGGATATGTTGGTACCCTTGGGGAACGATGCAGTCAGAAAGCACGGAGTGTGACTACCGGTACCTACCCCATGGAATGGTACTCGACTTCAAGGCGTGACCGATGGCGGTACATATCACGAAAAACAGTTCACAAAAAGTCACCAAAAATCACGAAAGTTCACGAAAAGATTTAAGCCGCTATTGCATCACCACGGGCAGCCGTGTGCGGCTCCATGAGATGCGTCTGGCGGCATCACCCGCCTATCTATCGCTCTGCCGGCGGAAGGAGGTTGCGTTCGGTCTCCGGCAGGGGCGGCGGCGGCGGCGGCGGCGGCGAGAGAGGGAGAGGGAGACGGCGGCGGCGGGGGCGGCGGCGTCAGTTGGGCTCGGGGGTTGGACCGGTCCGGCCCTGTGCTCACGTCTCTCCGGCTCAGCGGCCCGTCTCGGCACTCTGATACTGCAGTATCAACCTGTGTTGTTTCCGCTGTCGATATGCTGGAGAAGACACCTGTCTTAGACCGCTGGAACTTTGATCGGACGGTCGATGTCAGCGAGAACTGATAGCAGAGAGGAGCCGCTGGAATTCTCCGCGACCGGCTGAGACACAGTGCGGTGCCACCAGAGACAGTTGGTGTGGAGAGAAGTGTCAGGGCTATTGTCAGCTCGTGACCCAGGGCGTGACACAGTGACAGGACGCGCTGCTGACCTGTTGACCTTCCGCCACGGCCGAAGAGGAGGAGTCAAAGCGTGATCTTCTCTTGGATTCTCCTAATTCGCCAGGTGAGAATAATCATGCATATTGAAATGATTTATTCTTCGTATATCGTTGAGAGCTGCTGCGGGTCATATATTCTAATGATACATCCTGATTTATTCTTCGATTGAAACGGCAGACATATGAATCCGTATCCATAACAAACAATTATTCGGAAATTATTGCAGCCATTTGCCTCGAATGATATGCGCTTTTGGTAGGCTAACAGTCATTCCCTAGCTCATATCAAAACCCAAATATCTTCATTTTCAGATAATACTGAACAATATTATTATGCTGGCTCATTATGCTGGCTCATTATGCTGGCATATTATGCTGACTCGGGCGGATTGTGCGGCTCCCATAAAATGTGTATTTTTTATTGTAAGCGGCTATCAGCAGTCAGCACATTTGTTTTCAAATCGGCGATGTTTTATTCCGATTTATAGATAGTTAAATACCTTTTAGTAACCGTAGTAGGTAATGTTGTGTTTTATTTTTATGCTTTAGCATCAATGTTGGCAAAAGGTTGAATTTTGACCTATGGTCAAAAGAATCATTAACATTTATCAAGAATGCTTTCAGTTTAGTCAAACTGTCTTATTCAAAACTTTCCCTAGTATTTTTTAATGTGTTTAATCCGATCAATTTTATTTATGTCTGTAACTGCTACGATGCTATACTTGGTGGAGTTCCGATGAGCAAACAAGATTTGGACTACCTTACCTACTCCAATCACGAATTTCGGCCCACCTGCGAAAAAAACGGAACTCCGTATAGTTTTATGTGCCCAGCTGGCCCTTGGACCCACAACTGCGGTCATGGTAAATAAATATGGCATATAAAGCTGCCAAGAATGGGCTCTCGTGAATCTTTTCGTTTCAGTTACACAAGATTTCTACTTGATCGTGATCTCCGAATTGTATACCTACAGTGATGAAATGATAATGCAATTCCAGCTTCCAATGTTTGCTCATTGAATCATCAAAGCGCGCTCAGCCTGTTTGAATAGGCATTGAGCGTTCGGGTGGTATCTCTGACCTGATGTGATCCATCAGCGGATCTCCCGTTCGGTGTGCTCTGCATACATCACTGAGCAGAGATCTATCGGAGCTAACCTCTGACCTCGGCGATACGATCAGCCTCAGAGCACAATATAGGGTCCCGGAGATCGACTAAACCGATACAGCGAAATACCGGCGTTGGGAGAGAATGGGATAAACAATAACGTCCTTGATATGATTTTTTTAAATGTTGACATTAATTCATATTATTTCCTCTTCTTTTTGTATTGAGGAGCTTATCGAAATTTTACTACCTATGTGTAGGTATGAGCATATAACGCAGAAATAAAAGCCATTCAAAATGATTTGCGACATGTTTTTGTTTAAAGCTGAAATAGGAAAGTTCGATTGATACCTACATTTTGATGATTTTCGCCGGCTTTCTATAAAACATAAGAAATTCCTAATATAACATCAGCAAAGCATCAGTGCAAAGCAGGGATGCGGAGCCATGGAAATTTCAGACGGCTCCGGCTCCGGCTCCGGCTCCGGAGAAAAAAATCGGCTCCGGCTCCGGCTCCGGCTCCGGCTCCAGGTCAAATGTTATGGCGGCTCCGGCTCCGGCTCCGAGTAAAATGGTCCGGCTCCGGCGGCTCCGGCTCCGGCGGCTCAAGCTCCGACTCAGTACATCCCCTACGCAATCAATTAAATACGGGTGGAAGAAAAATTGGATTGGTTATACGCGTTACTCTTTGCCATGACCGGCTCACCGCGTCCCCGCGCAAACGCACCTCGGAGAGAACTGGCAGAACAAAGGGCTAGGAAGCGATGGCATTGGAAACGCAGTCGCCGCGAATCGGAGTTCAGTGAACCATCGTAAGCTGACACCCGTCTCGGCTGCATTGGGGGATGAGGGGTGGGGTGTGTGTGTGGGATGAGACGGTGCTGGGAGTCGCAGTCCGCTGCACTGGTTTGAAAACAATGGCCGTCACCTGATGACTGGTCCTCATGTTCTGGGGATGCAGTAGACGTGGGGGGGGGGGGGAAGAGCACACAGGAAGTTGTTTGCGTACTGTGGAATACTGGGGATATTCGGATTTTTTCATTCACTTGATGGCCCATGACGTAAGTACCATATGTTTTACTGCCTTGTACTGTCAAACCGAACTAGGTCAATTATTTTTTTCCTCTTCAAAAAATAAAAAGTAGCCGGAGTCGCACCCTTTTTTGGCGGCTCCGGCTCCGGCTCCGGCTCCGGGCTATATTGTTTCACGGCTCCGGCTCCGGCTCCGGCTCCGGGCAAAATATGCCGGCTCCGGCGGCTCCGGCTCCGACTCCGGCTCCGGCTCCGCATCCCTGGTGCAAAGACAAGCGGGTTAATCAATATCCTGTTGTGCCTGAGCTTGAAGGGCAAGACAAATAGTAAAAGAGTTGCTTCTACGTGACACACAAATGTGGATTCTCATTTCTCACGCACAGAGCTGTCGACAGGAGGACCCACCGAGACAATGTTCCTCCGCGATCTGTGGATCTCGCCGTCCGTCAGAGCAGTATCACCCTAAGATCACTCGCATATCAAAAGCGGATCAGTTGTCCACTTTTCTCGATGGCCGCCGAGATATCGAAGGGTTAGTTCTGCTGAGTAACCGCTGGGACGGGCGGTCCGCAGAACTCAAAGGTGGATCGTGACGGGAGTGACGAAACGTCGCGCCAATGAAACGAGCCGACTGGAGAGGATCGGTGCTGGCCGGCGGCTTAAACTTACACCTAGGTCAGCACAGATCGGGCGGCTTAGGCCTGCTGAGCCTAACGAGCGCAGCGGTCGGCATGGATGTGTCAAATTGGCACATAGAAAGGAGCGATGCTGTTGAGCCAAGCTGCACTCTGCGGCATAAGGGATAAACATTACACTGGTACCGATCCACATGATTGCGTACGATCATCCTGAACTAACAACTCACTTTCGAGCTCGAGCATCTATGGTGACACGCGAGATCTGCGTAAGTTTTTGTCGTGTCGAGATGGGTCATTTCACCCAACACCATTGCGCCCATAGCCACCGCCAACAACGCCCCATCTACACGAGCGCTTATAAATCATCGGCTCGCTGCATCATGAAGAGGCTTGCTTTACGTGACAAAATACCATGAACGAAGGCTGGTGTGAGCGCGCACGAAAAAAACTATTTTGAAGGGTAAGACCAAGGATTAAACTACTGAACAAATTCACTCAGAAAACACTTTGAGAACATTTTTGAATAAGGGCTCATATGAGTGCCAAAACAGGGCTCAAATCTGTATGATTTTAAAATCGGGATCAGTTAGGCGCCCTTTTCGGGCTCAAAGTACATTAGCCTCGAAAGCGGCATCAGTTCGTCTTCCTTTTCGGGCTCAATTCGAGCTGCGTTTTAGGGCTCCATACGACATTCCGACATTCATACCGGGACACGAGCTCTCACCTCGCGGAGTCCAACGCTCTACCGACTGAGCTACGGGACCAGCTTTATTTATGAGTTTGATTAGGTCAGGTTTGGTTTGGTTTGGTTTGGTTTTGTTTGATTTGATTTGGTTTGGTAACTGGTTAGGCTAGAAAGGACTAAGGAGTATCTCCAAGTAGCGCGGACCCAAAATGCAGAGTGAGATATACCTAGTGGCTACAGTTTTTGCGCACTCTCCGTAGAAGCCTGCCCAAACGGTCTGAGGAATATTCCCTGGGATTCTCTTAGCAGACATCACCCGAGCTGCCATATCCAGTTAGGTAGGTTGGTAGGTTGTAGGTTGGTAGGTTAGGTTGTAGGTTGGTAGGGTGTAGGTTGTAGGTAAGGTAAGGTCAGGTTAGATATGTTTTGTTATATATTTAACCATGAAAGGACAATTGTTGCGCAAGTGAGACATAGATATGGCAGCTCGGGTGACGTCTGCAAAGAGAGTACTTGATCCCCGATGAAAAAACGAAACCGCCCATCCGAACGCAGCATGTGTCTGCCCCAACCAGATCTTGTCGAACCCTGCCACGTTTTGCAGACTGGATCGCTCCCAAAAATAGCAGAATCGTTGTCATTTTTAGCACATGTGACAAAAATAGCATATGATAAAAATGACTGATTGACCAAACCTCCCAGACTGATACAAATTCCTGTGAATCTGCACAGCACAAGAGTAAATTCACACTGCAAACATCAATGGAGAGCCCAGCTATGAGCCAACACATCAGTCAAGTAATCTCACCTGAACAATTTTCATCTGCGACCTGCCATAGGAAATACACTTATGGCACAGGTATCGTCCAGCAAGCTTGCCAGGGTCACCCATTCCCAGGGCCTGAATGACGGACTTCGAAACGTACTTGGAACCAATCTTGTTCAATTTTGGCACTTCCGACTCACTTGAAATCAGTGAGTGCCCCCCATATGCACAACGCCGTCTTCTGCCTTCAATATTCATCTTGAAATTTAGAAGCCAAGGCGTACAAGCGCTCAAATCTCGGGCAACATGGCGTCCAAATGGCGTCGGCGACGGAAGTGGCGCACGTCGCCATTTCTAATATACGGTTTATAACAAAAACGAGATAGTTTTCGACAAATTTAGCCATTTTCCGTAAAACCATATGCTTAATGAGGTATATCAATCGAAAGTCAATACGCTAATCTATCTCAATCAACAACTTGTAGAGGCCAGCTCCCTCCCATTTTTCAACTACCTCTTTACCATAGTGCCTTTTTTCATTCAGACATTGAAGCCTTTAGGGGCGAATTTCGCCTTTTTCCGTAGAACCTTAAGCTTAATGAAAATTAACATCTAACAGACAATTAAATACTGGTGCTAATTTTAATTTTTATAGAGGCCAGCTCACTCTAGATTTTTTATAGGAACGCTCTGTCTAAGGGCCATCACTTCTTATCAAGCACAAAATGGCACTTTGAAAAGCGATAATTTAATGTTTTTCTGTTGTTTTCCAAAAAGTTCATATCAAGAGAATGCAAAAATCAATTTCATTTCTAAAAACATCAGAATTAAGTAGGTTCACTGCCTAGATACTGAGATATCCGAGGCTTCCTGAAGGCATGATGTCATACCGTGAAATTACAAATTTCTTGGCAAGAACGAATTTTAATGAGGATAACTAAAAATATGTCTTTATTAAATCGCGAAACATAAGTAATAGCAAAGTATTAGGAAAATCTGTAAAGTAGTCACGTAGCAAGTATCTTGCAAATCATGCTAGCACTAGTTGTCAAGACCTGAACCCGTTGCCTTCATGTTGAAGGAATTTTTCGGTGTTACCTAGTGTTTTTATATACCTTGTTCCGTCTTTTGCTGTTTTCAGTGCCATGTGTTGGTGTACCTACCGCCGTGATTTCAAAATGAATGGTAAGTTATTAGTTATCAGTTATCGCTATCTTTTAGAAAAAATCAAGATGTTGATGCTCATGCCATTTTAATCCCTTATCAATTAAAATTGTGGTGGCATTTGTTCAGAAAAGATCTGATCTACAATTGTGGCGCCGTTGATACGAATACGCACGGGTTTGATTATTCGTTTTTCTTGTATTTGCGCCACATGAAAGCATCATATCTGGATTCAGGATGTCAAATAGTGTAAGAATGTGCAAAATTTTTGTCTGGTTCTTCGTGATGATGTGATTGAAGCAATACTTTCAAGGGTAGGTAAGGATTTTGTTACTTGTTCGTAATGGTTATCTTGATGCTCAACTAAAATTAATCCTAACCTTGCCTACTAACCTATTAAGTTAAACTTAGTACCAATACCTACCAACCTACAACCTATTTGGATCTTTCATATACTTATAACATGCTGCTGCTTCTGCTAACATGCTGCGGAATGCTGGTTGACATGATGGAATGCTGGTATGACAGTGTTCCATGTTTCAGAATTTTAGGTGAATAACCACACATGATGGGGAAAATATTTTCATCCTAAAAATATGACAAGTGGCTTTATTTCATCTTTGCTAAAAAAAAATATGTCAAAAGTTTGATTCAACAGCCAGCTGCCAGGTTACGCATGACTTGACAGTTGATGCATCTACTCTACATCATTTCATTTCAGATCCTTTGAAGGTTCTGACAAAATCTGAGGTAAAAATGGCATTATGCAGTTTTGCGTAAAGACTAAATCTATCTCATTTTGTCTTCAGATTTTTTTTATTGGGACACCCAATTGAAATCCAATTTTAGAACACTGTGACACCATGCCTGTGTGCCAAGTAAGAGGAAGGGTCTACAAGTATACATCAAGATAACCAATTATGGACAAGTTGAGACTTGAGTCATGAGCTCTTATTTGTGGTTACAATACCTTCAACTGCATGATTTTGCACAACTTCCATACAGGCATCCAGACTGGAAAAGGTTCAAGTCCATACTTATTCTGGTGCTTGAATATGGCAGTTCAAAGATGGAAGGCATATGATGCTACAAAATGAAAAAAGTAATTCAACTTACAAAAAATAGGTATTCATATCTATCCTAAACTAAACTAACCTAAACTTACCTAACCTAATCCAACCCAACCCAACCACCCCAACCAGCCCAGCCCAGCCCAACCCAGCCCAGCCCAGCCCAGCCAAACCCAATCCAAAACCTACAGTCTAAAACCTAGAGCTAAAACCTGCAGCCCAAACTGGAAAACACCCATATGGTACGCCGGACGCCCGTGAAGCCGTCATGCGCCGAAGTTCGGCGCAAGCTATTTTGCAATTTGCGCTGAAATTTCTGCATTATTTGCGCCGAAGGTTAGTGCCTTTTTGCGTCAAAATTAAGCCACTTATACAAAAAGCACGTTTACATCTGCTGGCCAAGGTTTTATAAACCAGACAGAACGCTCTGGGCCTTAACCACTCCTGACTCCCATGTTTGAGCGTCCAAATCAAAAGCTTCCATGTTTCCATGGAAGCTGAATACCACAATACTTGTAGCGCACTGTAGCATCGTGCCGTGAAATAAGGCTCGGGACGGAAGTTCCGGGGTCACAAAAATTGGTGTGGCGGTGTTGTCGCGGCTGGCGGGCGCCAGCAAGGGGTTTAAGTTTACGACACCACTCTTGTTTCAGGAGAGGTGTCAGCGATTCGAGACTACTTGGGCATGCGGGCAGCGGGGTCGGCGTGGCTGCCTGCGGCTGCGGCCACACATCTTGGCGTCCTGGAGGCGGAGATGCTGAAGGTGGCATGAGTCATCACTGGCTGCCCGATTTCCATGCTCCAAGACTCGCCGTGAGGGCCGAGGCGGGCGTCGTGCCGATGGAGAGATGAGGAGGGATGCGCTGGCATCGCGCCTACTGGCGAAGGCGCTCTCCCTCCCGTCGGAGGACCCGCCGCGTCGTGGCGGAAGCCCCCCCCCACCCCCCAACCGTGACTGAAGTCAGTGACCGGCTGGAGAGAGCGCGGGGGAGCGGTGTGGGACCACTGGAGTGGCGCTGCCCGCCGAGGCGCGCTTATCCACGAGACTGCCCCCGTAGACGCCAACAGACGGCGTCACGGTCCACCTGGACCTGCTGCCGATCGGGGCGTCCGCGACAGCGAGGAGGAGTGCTGCGGAGGCGTGCCCCGCTCCAGCGTGCGACGTGGGCCTGGGTCGACGGGTCTGCGACTGGGGGAGTAATAGGAAGGCGGCGCTGGGGTCCTCACCGAGCACCCAGACAGTACAACATTGGTACTGCGGGAGGCGGCGGGGAGGATTTGCTCCATTTACCGATCTGAGATGGTGGCGCTCAAGACGGCAAAGCAACATCTCCTGAAGCACCCGTCCTTCGAGGAAGACCCCATAATCATTTGCTCCGACTCGCAGGCGTCGCTGGCGACGCCACGAGGTGGACAAGTGGCCCAGACACCCCCCCCCTCATCCCCTAGGTGCCGCCATCTGGGAGTATATGATGGCCCTAGTGGCTGTAGGGGGCCGAAGAATCCACCATAGAAGGAGGGCGGCGATAGCCCGATTAAGCTGGGCGTCCAGTGGAGCCTCGGCTCTATCATGGGCATTGGGCAAGGACTCTGCGAGCACCCCCGTCTCCTCCATCTTCGACGGCACTCCAGTCAGAAAGCTGTCCCCACCCGAGTTTCCCAGCAGCATGGGCCACATGAAACCGAACAGCGCCGAGCCGCTCGACGCTGAGGACCAGGCGAGAGTAACAGTGAAAAGGTGAAACGCTCGAAACGGCGCGCGCCGCCGGCCGAGGGCGCCGAGCCGGCCCAGGCCGGCTGCGGGTCAAACAGAAGCCGTCTCCGCGGCGGCCGCCCAGTGACAGCGACTCGGACTGACGTCGAGGCACCGCTGCCGCCTCCGCCGACCAACCCGCCGCCCAGCAAGGGCAGTTTGAAGGCGGCTGCGCCGGTGAAGGTGGCGCGGCCTGGCAGGGGCCGCGGCCGGCCCACTCCCAGCTACCCGTCCCGCGAGGTGCTCAGTACCACCGACTCGTCCGATTCTGAGGCAGCGCCGTCGGCGGGCCGCCGCCAGCAGTGACGACGACCGGCTGGCGGCGTTCGCGCGGGACTTGTCCGACTCCTGGTACTCGGACTTGCCGCCCAAACTGGACGCCGGCGGCGTGAGCACCAGCAACGCCAATAAAAAGTCCACCTTCATCCGGCCCTTCTCGCACCGTGTCAAAAGGACTACGCCGCGCGGCCGGCCGGCCAACTCGAATGAGCGCAGCGAAGGGCACACGTCCCCGACGGCGGCACTGGCGCCTCCCGCCGCGCCGCTGCCGGCGTTGCTGGCAACGCCGATCCAGGCCCATCGATTTCTACTGTTTTGTTGCCTACGTGCCGCTGCCGCCGCTCAGCCAGCACAATGGCGTGCCGGTGTTGCGCTGTCGGATCGAAAAGCGGCTCGTGCAGCGGACGGACGGGTGCGGCCCGCGCGATGAGCCGCCGCCGCACACCGAGCTGCGCCGCGCGGACGTGAAGGTGGAGCTGGCAGCGGCCTGCTCAGTCCCCTCAACGGCGTCGACCGGCTCTCCGGCGATTTGCGGTCAGAAACGCCGCCGCTTCTGTGACCAAGGTGTCAGAGCGCGGCGCTGCCCGTGAGACGTTAAGTTAGCACAGGCAATGTCGTCTGCACTCCTTGCAGTTCATGTTGAATACACAACCATGTTGCGAAGTAATAGGCGCCGGGTTTTTCAGTTCATAGAACTTTTTCCCTGGCTATTACACCCCACAACCGAACACTGACACCTTGCACAAGTATGACTGTGTGTATGAATGTTAATAAATACATGAACCAATGTTGTGTTTTCGGTTCCAGTACCTTCTTTGGGCACCTCGGCAACAAGTAAGTAATCCGTTAGCTTTGCCACACCTAAGATAGGCTCCCACGTTGTTATTTGCTCCCGGGTTAACATAAACCGGTTTAACGTAACTTTTGCATCCCGGCCAAAATTGCCGGGTTAACTGTCCCACCGCTCGAGACTGGCGCTAGGCTGGCCGAGCAAAAAAAAAAGTTTGTCCGCGGCTTCGTCTTATTCGCAGCTGCTGGACACGGGGGAGGGGGGAGGAGGGGCTGCATCGGACGAAAAGCGGGCTCTGGTATTAACTGGATTTTTTTGCCAGCTGGCGCCGTATGGTGGCGCTAGCAGAGCTTCTTACATATCAATGCTAGATATAAAAGAATAAATATTTACCAATCAATTTTTCATTTAAAGCCATTTGAAATATTTATGTCCATCCTACTACCGCGCTTAGGTATATCTAAAATTAAATACCTTTCGTGCGTCGCCAGCTGGCCAGCCAGCTGACGCAATCCAGCTTTTACCAAAGCCCCGAAAAGCGATGACGTGAGCCCTAATATTGGCTTCACCACACAATTTGAGCCCTCAAACTGGAATCAGGTGAGCTCGAAAATGGGGATCAGGCTGAAAACTGGTATCATAGTGAGACTAGTTTTAGAGCTTGACACCGATAATGGGTACTGACTGAGCTCTGTTTCTGCGATCAATGATACCGATTTAAGGGATCGTATGAGCCCATGTGGCGCTAGCTCAGAAAGTATTCTCGAAATGTGCTGTCTGTTTTGAATATGGTACATTAGCCCGAAAACTGGTCTCTGAGCCCGAAAATCGGGACACTGTTTTCTCAGTGTTATAATAAGATTGGACTTATCATTGGTTGAGCTTAACCTTAAGATATGAGAATTAATCGCTTTGCTGTCTGATTATAAACGCTATACGAAAAGGAAGCACTGAATATGATACGCACTTTTTCTTACACTCTGGCTCTTATTGTCCAGACTTTTATTGTTGTTTCCAAGAGCAATAAACGTCAAATATGATTTCTAAGCAAGACTTATGTTGGGGATTTCTGAAGAGTATTTTTATCTGCGGGAATGACCAAGCTTATCAGGCGTGACCGCTGTGACTTGCTATCCCGTTATCTTTTGATAAATGTGTGGGCCCATTGCACAGCAACAGACACTTAGTTTTATTTTATTAATGTAAATAATATCTCGCATGTTAATTTGCAAATGCAGGCATGACAATTACTATAGGCACAACTTCGCGATGTTGAATGGATGTTGTTGAGCTTGTACGAGAATTCATGCTACGGGCGTGTGTTGGTAATGGTCAGTCTTTCGGTAACGTCATGTAACTAGTAAAGTACAAAATAGCCGTTTTCACGACGGCCGACGGGCTATCCGGCGAATGCACGTAATTTGACTAAATCTGCACCTAATCTCTTTTACAGCAAATATCCTCATTTTATGAATTTATTTCTGTTTTTCAATCGATGATACTCTCTGACAATATGACAAAGGAGGCATACAAGCAACTAGTGCAGCCCTAGCTGATAGCTTCTAAAAGATACACTGAACCTAATTTGACCAAATCTGCACCTAATCTGCACCAGATGTGCACCAAATATGTACCAGATGGCCGTCATGAAAACGGCTAATATGCGGCTAAAACTTGCCTTCCTCCAATAGAGTGTGTCGTAGGGGCGCCGAAGCGAGAGAAGACAACCGAACGGGCCGAGAGGTGTATTCCGACTGTCTACAGTTCGTCAGCGTCGGTGCCGGGAGCAGAGCATCCGTGGTTACAGGATACGGGGCCGGTCCGCAGAGCGAGGCTATATTTGGGTCGGCGGCCGGACCACGACGCGTGAGGGAGCGCGCCTCCGAATGACAGCGGAGCTCGAACGTGTGTTCTCTTTACCACGATATGAGAGAAGGGAATCGGTCCCACAATATCTTCCCTCCCCCCAGGGAAGCGTAGGGAACCGAAGCGACCATAGTAAAGAGAGCAAACGTCAAGCTAACGGAGAATAATTTTTGGGTTGAGCGTATTGCAAAATGGTATGAACAGATAAGTAGGTGTTTCATGGCAATTGCACCTACTGCCTGCCACGGTGGCTTGAATGGTCATTAATCTTATCTAATTGTAAGAAAAAGGACCATTGCCGAATCGCTTTGCGTGTCCGTCAAGGTCGTGGAGCTTACGGCTGGGCGAGTCCTCTGCTCTTTGGCAGGGCTCGTCCCATGGGCATCTTTGGCCCTCGGCAACTTTGGCCGTTTTTTAGCGACGTATATATAGAATTTCGGTGATTAAACCACGATTTGCACATAATTGACTGTTCATTCCTTTTACAAATGCTCAATTTATGTTAAGTGTCGAAGTGACACAGACAAGTGCCTTCAAAACTAGGAAATTGCAGTTGCTATTTCTCCGTGAATTTTGAGGGTAACCACAGAAACACTGCAAACGACACAGAACACTGACGAAACAATTTACAGAACAGTACACATTTTTACCGGTATACAATTTTCACATGTTTTGCACTGTTCACTGTCACTTTGTTTTATAAAAATAGCAAGAGTTCATTGGTATTTTCCATTTCTCTTCATATCGATTTTTAAATGGAATAATTCTGCATTCCTCTTAAATTTTGAGCTTGAATTTTAGATTCTTCTCTCCTTCAGGCTGGATGTTGTGTGCGAGATGGTGTCCATCACTCGATGAAGTTGAGGAGGACGGCGCAGGCTGACGAGCCGTGCGCTGTCGGCGGGCTCCGTAGCTAGTCCAGGGCAGCTGGTGACGTTGCCGCAGGGCAGAAGACGTAGCTGGGCAGAGCTGCTCACTGGAGACGGTGCTGCTGGACGATGACGAGTCCAGGATGATCACTGGTCAGCTCCCTAGTCGATGACGTGACTTAGGGGCGACGCACCGTATCGGAGCACGGACTAACCAGTCTGCGATGTCAGTGCAGATGCAGATGTAGAGGCTGGGGTCCGTGTTGAGGGGCACGAGTCCCCTCGACCGCCGCTGCCACCATTGTCGTAGGGGCGCCGAAGCGAGAGAAGACAACCGAACGGGCCGAGAGGTGTATTCCGACTGTCTACAGTTCGTCAGCGTCGGTGCCGGGAGCAGAGCATCCGTGGTTACAGGATACGGGGCCGGTCCGCCGAGCGAGGCTATATTTGGGTCGGCGGCCGGACCACGACGCGTGAGGGAGCGCGCCTCCGAATGACAGCGGAGCTCGAACGTGTGTTCTCTTTACCACGATATGAGAGAAGGGAATCGGTCCCACAAGTGTAATGACGTCTTCTTCAAATGCAGTTTCTTTTTAAGTATTTTATACCGGAAGATCACAAATGTCGCGCACACCCAAGGCCAATCCATACCGCAGTGATAATGCGAGTATGGCTCTGAGCGGATCCAAGCCACGGCGGAACGTACACATAACTTTAGAATGTTGGCATCATACTACAAATAAATGCGAATTTTTGGTCCATAGGGCATCGATGTAAGTACCAAGCCTATAAAATGCTATTAACCCTATTCCTGGCGGGGGGGCCTCAGGAGCCCCCCTGAGGTTTTTTGGTTATTTCTCCCAAACGTCTTGAGCTAGGAAGCTCAAATTTTCTGACTTTTCCTATAAGGCTTCTACGCAACATGTCTGAAAATTTTGAGTTGATCTGACCTCAGGTCAGGTCACCAGAGGCGGTTTGGTGACCCTACCTCAGAAAAGTTTGCAATCACGCCAGAGCTAGAGTTTTTGACCGATCAATTTCTTCTCTTCAGGCTTTAGTTAGGGTACCAGTATGTGCAATTTGTATATCTCGGAATTTTGATATCGGTGACCTAAGGTCAGGTCAGTTTCGCGACCTCCCCATTATAAGTCAATGGGGGAAAAATCAACTCCCTGTTTTTACCACTAAAACGGGTCGGAATGGCCCCATATACCATACATGACTTCATATACGATCAACCTTCACTGCCTTGAGGTCTGTTTTGCTGTTGGGCAGCTGTGAGGTCATGTGACGTCATCAAAGGTCACCAAAGGTTTTTGGCCAATAACTCCGTACAGGAACAAGATACAGACGCGTGGATGGTCTCATTGTGTTCAGCTCGTCAAGACGCATCGAATGATATACATGATGACATCGAGGTCACGTGACCTGAGGTCAACCTTTGACCTTGACCTTTCGAGGTCAACATATATATTATTCGATGCGGATTGACGAGAGGATCACGATGATGCCCTTAGTTTGTTCCTATCTTGACTAATTCGAAAGTTATTCGAGAAAAACTCTCTCCATATCTAGCGCCGCCATTTTGACTTTTTCGACCCCTGTGACGTCATCTTTGACCTGACCTGAAAATGACCTTAGTAAAAATTGTAGACCTTGTCCATGCGTATCCGATGCCGTTTACCGCTTGTCGCTATCTTGCTTCGTTCTCGAGATCTCAGGGGGGCCGAATCGGCCCCCCCCGCCAGTTTCTTGTCCCGGCGGAGCCCGCCAGGAATAGGGTTAAAATACCCTGAAGAGTCTGACTTTCACATAATTTTGAACGCTTCTGCTTCTGCTCCTTTGTTGTGAAATGCGGAGCTCCCTCGCATCATCCTCACGCGACCAATACCGATGTTTTGATGGTTAAAGGGACCCTCCCACCTTCAAAAAAGTTAATGAATTGGCATGAAAGTGATGTCGCTCGGTTCAGAAAGAGCAAAAATGAATATCTACCAAATTTCATCGAAAAATATTCACCGGTTTTCAAGATATTAGACTTTTACTTTTGTTTACTTTTTGGGATCTCCGCTGTTCCTAGCGACTTTATTTGAAAGTGCGGCATTTGTTGCGCGCAAAGCAGCATATACCTACCACCGCGTGCTGCCAAACGTTTTAGTAAAAGATTTAAAAATCGTTAGATCTCCGCTGACGTCACAAATTCTAAGGGGGCATACCAATGCATTAGCCCCTTAGAATCCGAAAACTGCAAGTTTGAAATTCCATATCTCCGAATTAAAGCATTTTTCGATGTTGTGAATGCCCAAACCGGTATTTTCAGGCCATGGCCACCAATTTGGCTATCTCAACTCAAAACTAATGTTAAGGTGGGAGGGTCCCTTTAACCGGGATGTGGAAATAGAGGACAGTTGGACCCCAGAACTCAAGTGTTTTATCACAATGGGGTTGGGAACTCGATTTTTTAAGAATGCATGAAAATGATCAAACTATTTTCACAGAATTTATGGTGCATACCATTGCCTCATAAAATCAATATCCTGAGAGAAATGGGGGAAGAAAGATAGGAAACTTGTTTTGAAAAGTTCTTGAAAAAAGATGCTCTTGATGCTGTTACGTCACATGTCACCTTCTGCGGTTGACAATTAATGGCGCATCTGGCGCACCACAGATTACATGTTATATCAATGGGTGAAAGATGTTGTTTGTTTCACTCTGCCATTCGCGCTGTTTTTAATTTTAAATTATGCTAAAACATTTACGGATGAAATGTTCAGTGTCAAAAATTGATGTGTCTGCCGTGTACTATATTCCCACTTAACATTGAGCGCGTGATAAACATTTTATGTACCTCGAATTTTCAAATGATAAAGATGATGAATCGGAGGATGCTGAAAAGCAAAAGTTCATTCCAATATTTGGACTACTTTACGATTAAAGGGACACTCCCACCTTAACATTAGTTTTGAGTTGAGATAGCCAAATTGGTGGCCATGGCCTGCAAATACCGGTTTGGGCACTCACAACATCGACAAATGCTTTAATTCGGAGATATGGAATTTCAAACTTGCAGTTTTTGGATTCTAAGGGGCTAGTGCATTGGTATGCCCCCTTAGAATTTGTGACGTCAGCGGAGATCTAACGATTTTTAAATCTTTTACTAAAACGTTTGGTAGCACGCGGTGGTATATGCTGCTTTGCGCGCAACAATTGCCGCACTTTCAAATAAAGTCGCTAGGAACAGCGGAGATCCCAAAAAGTAAACAAAAGTAAAAGTCTAATATCTTGAAAACCGGTGAATATTTTTCGATGAAATTTGGTAGATATTCGTTTTCGCTCTTTCTGAACCGAGCGACATCACTTTCGCGCCAATTCATTAACTTCTTTGAAGGTGGGAGGGTCCCTTTAAAATGTTTACATTCCTGTCATGTTATTGATCATTTATTTGTTCTTTTTTATGAAAATAACTTAAGGCGTTGAGAGCCGAGGTAATTTCTATCTACCGTGCCTTAACTTACCAGCAACAGCAATCTATCTACGCCCTACGGTGGCAAGGGAGACTGTGAAAGAAGCGTAAGAATGGATTCTAAACAATTCTTTTGTGATATACTGAAGGGCAAAGTGCAAAGAAGAGCGTACAAGTCCTGTTTTGTGCCAGGCTGTTGCAGTAGCACTTATGAAACTCCGAAAACGATCTTCGTTCATGTCCCGAACAACATTACCCTGAGGAGATGATCGTCTGCAATAGCAGGAAGAGCTGATGCAAGTACTTTGAAATCCAATACCAATACCAATACCAATTTTTATTCAGGCAAATCCACTCATAGTGGCTATTCCTTGCCATCAGTCAAGTTGTGAAATGCAGTGATATAAAAAGACATTCACACTTTCCACATGCACATAAACTAAAACGGGCATAATAAAAAGGGAAAAACTAAAATAAGACAATAATGACGACGACAGTAAGTAACTAGTAGTAAAACACGCATTCCTATGTTTCCCTCGTGCTAATAACTCGCTTGAGAGCGTGATTAAAATTGGCGACTGTCATCGTGCGCATTTCCACTGGGAGGGCATTGTACAGCATCGGTGCACGGTACAAGAACCGGCGCCTCCCAGTCTCCGCCCGTACACGTGGCAGACGCAGGTCATCATCATGTCGAGTGCTCCGTTCTCGTGCCTCACGGTTTGTTTGGAGTGAGGATGAAAGCGACACTGGTGTGTGATGCATGCAAATTTTGTGGAGTAATGCGAGCGTATGAAATTTAAATAGGTCCTCCGCATCGAGCCACCCCAGTGCCGCCCTGACGTCCGCTGAACGGCTGAACTTCCTTCGACCTGATACGACACGCGCAGCAAAGTTAATCACTTTTTGAATCTTGTCTAGATTCTTTCGGCTGCCGTTGCCGTACACAGGGAGGCAGTAGCGGACGCGGGAAAGCACCAGGGCGGCTACGATGGTGGGGAGGACCTCGACCGGAAGATAGTGACGGATGTGCGACAGGCCAATGAGGATCCCGAAGCATTTGCGCGTAATTTCTTGCACATGGGCGTCCCAGGACAGGTGGCGATCAAAGACCACCCCTAGATTTTTAACTTCTAAGACGGGCTGAATTGTACGCTCGCGGAATTTGACGCCGAAAGGTGTGATGTTCCGCAGATTTTGTCTACTGCCAAAAACTATCAACTGAGTTTTGTCGGGGTTCACCTTGAGAGAATTTGCGCGGAACCAGAGGTCGAGAGAGGAAAGGGCCTGTTCCATGCGCTCAGTCAGATCTGACAGGGCTGTCCTGTTGCCGCAGACCATGACCTGGGTGTCGTCCGCGTACTGGACAACGGTCGCATCCGGCACGAACAGGCTGAGGTCGTTTGAAAAGACGGTGTATAAGAGGGGACCTAGTGCCGAACCTTGAAAAACGCCCATGTTGTTCGGAAGCGCGGTTGATGTCTGCCTGTTGCCAGAGACATCAGTGAAGCTGACGCTCTGTGTGTGGTTCTGCAGGTACGCCTCAAACCATGCAGTGTCCACACCGTGTAAATGAAGTTTTTGAAGAAGCTTAGAATGGTCTATGACATCGAAACATTTACTAAGATCAAGCAGGCAGAGGAGCGAAATTTGATTTTGATCGTTAGCCAGGAGAACGCGATCCGAAATGGTGACCAGTGCCGTTTCGGTGGAATGGCGAGTGCGGAAGCCGTGTTGGGTGTCGGAAAGGAGGTGGTTGATAGTGAGGTAGTGGTACAGCTGTCGCTGCACCACTCGCTCAACTATTTTGGATATAACTGGGATGATGGATATGGGCCTGAAGTTGACGGGATTGGAAGGATCGCCGGATTTATGGATGGGATTGACGAGGGAGTGTTTCCACTCCGCAGGGATATCACATCGAGTAAGGCACGAGTTAACGAAATGGAGCAGTATGTGGCTGATCACAGGTAGACACATTTTTATGACTCGGACACATATGCCATCGACCCCGCAGGCCGAGGTTCCGGGCATGCTTAATATGACGCTGTTTAGTGTACAGAGGTCGATGGTAGACACGGCAAAGGCGCACGCTCCCACTCGCGGCAGCCTACCGGGGATACTCGGTTCACTCCCCTGTAGTCTCACCTCGCGCGCGACTTTCGGCCCAACGTTAACAAAGTACGCGTTCATATCACCAGCGGACACCAGGGGCACAGTCCTCTGTGATGGCTGTTTTCCCGCTACATGCTGTCTGATATTGCGCCACAGTGTGTGAGGGCCCTGCTATCCACTATCTACTATCCACTAATCCACTATCAAGTCGGTGCTATTGTTGTAATGATCACTGTGAGGTGAGACATTTTGTGTAAGGGCTGAGTGTAATGCCCAGGAGATGACCTCCATTCGCCCCCTGACCGGTCAGGGTTATAAAATTTGAGGGGATGGCGGTCCATTTGGGGTTCAGATGTCAATTGTATTTTGTTACTGTCAAACAATACATGTTATGCTGGCAGCGAATGTGTGTAACGTCGGTTTTCGAAACAGAAGTTAGAACTGTAACGGCAGAGTGCTTGCTGGTCTCATCGTAAGTATTGTAAGTGTTGTAAGCAAAAGCATTGTCAATATTGTAAGTATTGTGAGCATTGATGTATGGTAGATATCACCTCACATGATCTCGGCTCAGATAACCCTCTCCGGTGTCCCTGTCAGTAAATGGCACCTGGATCATTACAGATAAGATAATTTGTCATTATTCTTAAAGAATTGGGTGGTTTTGACTCGTTTACTCGAGGTGCAGGTCGCATTTCAATACTTTTCCATAGGCTTGCAATGTAAAGGTCACGACTCTGTCTCTGACCTAGCCTCAGGTAACAGATCAAAAATTCTGAGATATACGAACGACACATACTGCAGGTACTGTTTTGAAGACTTGATGAGAGGAAATAACTTCGTGAAAAACTCAAGCTCTGACGTGTTTGCAAACTTTTCTGAGGTGGGGTCAACAAACCCGCTCTGGTTGCCTGACCTGACCTGACCCGGCATTTTTTTTTTTTTTTGCTGAGATGTGCGCAATGAGCATTTAGGAAAATTCACCAAATATGAGCTGAATGTCTCGCGGCGTTTGGCAATTGTACAAGAAAATCCTGAAAGGCCTCCCCGTCCGAAATAGGGTTAATGTGTATATGAAGAGTTGCAGATGCCAAACATACCCAGATCTAAGACTGCAGTTCCCAGCGCCGCTGCAACGTTTTTAAAACAAACATACATAGGACATACAAACATGTTTATTTGCATCTGTTTTGGATAATAGCAACTCATGGCGCCATCACCCGCGATAACTGTTAGGATTTGAGATATATTTTTATTTAGGCCATTAGTTTGGCTGCAATGTTTATTAATATTAGTTGGGCGGAGTTTGGTAGTTTTTTATTTAACTTGTGGTATGTTGTGCTGATTGCGGGTTGTTCAAACCTTTCAAATGTAAGGACCTTATTGAACTCAACCCTACCCCTACACTACCCTACATACGACTGGACGCTTTCCAAGCCCACAAGCATCACGACGCCGAGATGGAATGTAGCCGGGAAATCACCCTCGCCATCTGCTCTCGAGCTAATCGTGTGGGGCGGCGTGTGGGGCGCCGCTTAGCCTATGGGGGTGCATTTCTAGTGGATGGGGACGGGGGTGCACCTGCACCCCTTTCATATGGAAAGTTACTTCCCTGATTACAGCTCCCCGTATTGCACCTAATCAGGGAACGGCCAGCAAACGGAGGAACTATTTCTGGATGACAGGCGAATAACCGCTCACGCAAAGAGCGGAGCTCCGCCCCGTTCAAACTGGCCAACAAAGCAGAGACAGAGGCAGCATCACATCTTCCATCAAAGAACTGGTTTCTGGCTTGGAAGATGAGCTCCATCTTTGCATCCGAGTCGGTGCTGTCAGGAATCAGCTGGTCTAATGGAGTGAGAGTAGTGAGACGACTAGCTATTGTATCAGAGCTGCCTGGTCTTCGTAGCATTTGCACCGATTCTTCTCGATCGGACTCTGAATTCTGTCCCTCCTGCGTATTACTTGAGGCATTGCTATGTAGCTAAGTCTTTGGCAGAGTTTCATTATCCATGCTTTGCAAACAGTGCCATAACAACACAGTTAATTAATCACCAAGCTGTTTTGCAAGTTCCAATACAGTTGAATCGCACGCGATTTGAGTGCAAAAATCAAGAAAAGTGCCAATTTGTTCCAGTAAAATATTTCGAATATTGACCTAAAAAAATGAGTAATTTCCAGATAAAATAACAGCGAAATCAGTTTTCGCTTGCCAATAAAACTCACAGATATTGAAGCTCCATTATTAAAGGAACATTTTAGCATATGCCATTCTTTATAAAACTTCTTAGCCACGCAATACAAGCGCAAAATAAAGAGACACTGAAAACACGACCGATCACTCCGATTTACCATAGGAAAATACATAGACAATGTACGGCCCCCGGTCAACAGACATGGTAGCCCAAATCTAGTCGGATATGAAAATTCTTCTAAATCCATAGACTTTAATGCTAAATTGACTATATTTGAGAGGGTTTTATGAATATACATGACCAGATACAGAAAAAAGCGAGATGCTATCTTGTAGATTAAATCGTCTACTATCTGCGACTTTTGAAGTGTTTTTCAATCTGAGGTACGGAAATCGTGTTCCCAAGAGACTGAAAGTAGCCATGCTTTACATAAGCCCCAATGGCAAAAATTCGTAATCTGACGAAATTGGCCATTTTTACGTCTGATTTATGAAAATTCGAGACAGGATATATAAAAACCCGAGATGCTATCAGGTGGGAAATTTCATTGTCTATTACCGCTTTCTGAAGTGTTTTTCGATCTGAGACCGGCAAATCGTGTTCCCAAGAGATTGAAAGTAACCCTGTTCTACAGCAAGACAATGGCAGAATTCTAATATTTGATTCAAGATATCTTAGGTGATAATAACCTTACTACTAATTGCAATGCTTCATTGGAAAGCTCTTTACTGGCACTATCATCGGTCTTTGCATTGCTATTTCACAGAACAACAAGAAATAACGTTTTGAAACCTTTGAATATTGACTTACTTTTCATCGACGGGCTCGATCCCCATCACCACCAACAATTTTCCGGGAAGTCAGGATTTTGCAGATATTTAAGCAGAATTGCAGAGCTGTGTTCATGCTACGGCACTTAAATACACATTTTAAGAAAACTGCTTTTTTCTTAGCATGAGTTAGGTCTCAGAAACAGCAACATGTCGATATAATGAGGAAAAATAAGTGCAAATGATCGCGCAAGAGAGTATCCTTAGCTTCCTAGCAACCACATAGCAACGTAAGGCAAAATAGTAAACAACTCCTGTTGATATCAGGTACTCAGCCTTGGAAGCACAGTAGACGGTCACCATACTGGGATTCATACTGAATTTTGCATACCAGAATGGATGTTTCCAACTGAAATTATTTTTTCTCGAAATTTATCTTTGTTGCCCTACTATTTTTCGTAAAACCGAGATATACAAACTTAATTATATCAAAAATAATATTGTGATAATGAAAACCGCCATATAAAACAAGATAATTGCTGAGATCATGCCTACTAAACTTGGTCCTACCCCCTAATTCAATATACCCTGGACAATGTATGTCTCAACTGCGCCAAATATACGGACAGTTATATACCTACATGTGACGTCATGATTAGCCCGACCAATCAGAAGCAAGTTGTTTTCAGCCACAAATAATTAATTTCTGAACTAACTAGGCATTTTTTTAACAAAGTGATTTTAAATTAAATCATTAAAATTCTGAGCTTTTTAATTTTACCAAAACATACAGAGCATGCAGATAGGTCCCAACCCTATTAGATTAGATTAGATTTATGAATTGATTCTGATAATGGATGTTAGACGTTAGACACTATGGACGGTAGATTAGAACAAGACTTCGATTTATAAACGTTTTGAATCCAATCACAACATCTGGCGACCGTGACAGGACTCAGGACTAGCGAAATGGAAGCTTACATTGAAGTCGCAGCTAGACATGGATTGACAGGCGAAGCAGCGTTGACTTTCGCATGCAAACAACTAGAAAGAGAGGAGAGAAGACTGGAAAGAGAGAGGGAAAAGGAAGAGAGAGAAAAGGAAAAGGAAGAGAGAGAAAAGGAAAGAGAGAGAGAGAAAAGGAAGAGAGAGAAGAAAAAGCCCAGGAAAGAGATAGGGAAGAACGCGAAAAGGAACGAAAACATGAACTGGAGCTAGCAAGATTGCGCGCCCCGTCGGAAACCTCGGCGGACACGGAGAGGCCGAGACGAGGCACTGTTACGGGTCCCAAAATGCCCACGTTCGACGAAGAAAAAGACAAAATGGATGCCTACATCAAGAGATTCGAGCGCCACGCCCGGCTCAATGATTGGCCGGAGCACCAATGGGCAGGGCACCTTAGTGCCCTCCTCACAGGAAAGGCTCTAGAAACATATTCCCGGCTTTCAGAAGAACAAGCGGAGCGGTATGAGGATTTAAAGGCAGCCTTGCTCGAGCGGTATGGGCTAACATCAGAGGGTTACCGCCTGAAACTGAGAAATATCTTACCAGAGACAGACGAGAGCCCAAGTCAATTTTTGTCTCGTCTTGAGTCATACTTGGCCAGGTGGATCGAGCTGTCGGGAACTGATGCTTCATACGAAGGTCTCTTCGATCTGATCGTGACTGAACAGTTCCTGGAAAGCTGCCCGGACTCCTTGGAAGTCTATCTCAAGGAGAAAGGATGCAAGGTGTCCGCTGACTTAGTCGAACATGCGGCGCAATATTTAGTCGCGCACGGTAAAACCTTGGAGTCTATGTTAAGACGATCAGTCGGCAAAAATATAGCATCAGCCACCGCCCTTGCGACCAGTTCTGGATCTCTTGGTCAGACATGCCTGTTCTGCGAGTACCAACATGCCACGAGCAAATGTCGGAAAGCTAAGCATATGACCATAACTGACCGGCGAGATCGACTGATTCGAGCCGGCGCATGTTTTTGGTGCTTAGAACCCCGGCACCGCGCAGCGGAATGCCCGGCCAACAGACCCAGGTGCGAGCGGTGCTCGGGCCCCCACCACTCGTTGTTGTGCGAACGATCCGCATCTCGGACGGTCAACACAGCACAACTCGAGACATCAGCGACGGAGCCGTCCTCGAACCCGACGGTAATAGCCGCAAGCGCTAGCGGAGCGAGCGCTGGAGGCAATGGGGTCATTCTAATGCAGACGGCGCGGGTGTATGCAATGGGCGAAGCGGACCGAAAAGTAGTAAGGGTGATGCTTGACACCGGTAGTAACCAGCAGGGTTGTATACCAATCAAGTCGATTGAATTGATTGATTTGATTCAACGCGTATTTTGAGTTGATTGGATTGAGTCGATTGACTTTTCGAGATGACTGGTTGACTGACTCGTTTGACTTTAGCGACTGGTTGACTGATTTGATTCCCGAAAATTAGAGTGACTCGTATGATTGAGTCGATTGAATGGAAAGTTCAAATAAGTTTTAGTTGACGAAAAATAATGACACCAATTGATGACATCAAAGATCACAAAACTACACTGAAAACTGCTTGTCATCACAACTGCAATATGGGGTAGATGGCCAAATAAAGAACAGGGCCTTAACATGAACAGCCAACTTTGACTTTCAACTGCAATAACTGCTCCAATCCTGGTGATAGAACCTGGCGATGCACCTACCTACCTTTCTGCACTCAGCAGGAAACGGTTTTTTTATCCAGTTGATAAAGTGCAAGGCCCTATATACTAATAAAATGTGATTGATTAATAATTTACATCTCCACATCTCCTCAGAAACAACCCACTGAACTCTATAAAATATCTGAAACCCCTACAAAAATAACTGAAACAAAAGCGCCGTTTTCGTCTCGCTAATTACGTTTGCGTACCTTATTAATAGCTAATTTGCTGCATTGTTTAATTTGCAGCAGAACGTTTGTTGATCCTTTTCTCTTGAGAGCCTAAGCATAACATATTTAATATATTTCATTTTCCTTAAAATATTTTACCGAATATTATAAACTGGTTTTATTTCAAATAAAATAATAATTAAAACGAAATTGGTGTTGTACAACCGATTTATTTTATGATCATCTACCGTACTACATGATAATCAATGACGTCATCTTACCAAAATATCAAAAGACGTAGAATAAGGATTTCTAAAAGCTTAGCATACTTATTGGCAAAACGTTTTCATTTGTTTCTTATTTTCATTTTTTCATTGTTAACTTATCCTGTGGTTCCAGAGTCCCTGTCCTCTCCATTTCCTTTTAAATATATTTTTAATCCTCATCCCTATCCCCCAGTCCTAACAGTTTCAAATTGTATTGCAATAAAATGTTTTGAATTCTTCACATAGGTACCTAACATTGACATGCCACGTCCAGAGTCGTGGACCGCTAAATACTTCAAATCTCTTTCTTCCCAATCTGACAACATCCCACGTCTCAAATGCACATTGTGTGGAAATATTTTTCAGGCTGCCCGTCAGTCTCTGTCTAACCGAAACCGTCACATGCATGATGTAGGTAAGATATTTATTTCTATTTCCCTATGGTTAATATGTTATTGATGCATATTATCCATTAAAATAGACATGGTGTAGGGTAAATGGCCAAATCATGAACACTGCCAAAATCCGAGCAGCCAACTTTCAACTGCAATATCTGATATTAAGTGTAAATGGAGTTGGAATATGGCCAAAATTAAACTGACAACTTTTAGGTGAAAGGTGGTGATTTGGGTTAAGGGGCGAGTCAACTACTGGGTTATTTTGCACCCATTAAATGAAACTTCTGCTCCAATTCTACCCATTGAACCTCAATATCATGATCCACCTGTCCATCACTATAGGTATCCTTCCTTATTACATAGAAACTTTGAATGGCATGGCAATTTATAATTTTAAATGACAATATTTTTATATTTCTTCTGTAGGTAGGTACTAGGAAGGTAGGTAGGTACACCAGACTGCTATGGACACTTTTCCAAGTTGGTGGGGCAAAAAACCTAATGTATGTCTTGGTTTGAGTCGTTTGATTGAGTTGATTGATTCCTTTCATTGTCGCGTTTGAGTCGATTGAATCAATTCCCGAAAACTGCTGTGACTTGATTGATTTGATTGGTTTCCCAAATTTGTCGTGATTGAATTGATTGCTATTGATTGAGTCGTATACAACCCTGGTAACCAGTCGTTTGTGACATCCGCCGTGGCCGACCAGCTTCACTGCCAGCAGCTGGCCCTCGACGACATGAACGTGCAGTCGTTCGGAGGTGGGCAGACGAAGCAAAAGATGAGGAAGGTGCAGATATCACTAAAAGGCCTCTGTGACGGAACCCCACCTCTGGCGATCACAGCCTATGTCGTGCCGACGATCTGCAGCTCACCACCGAGAGCGGAGCCGGCGATCAGACGTCACGCTCACTTGAAAGGACTGCAGCTGGCTGAACCGGTGACACTGGAAGGCGAAGATCACACCATCTCCGTACTGATTGGACAGGACTACATGCGGGAAGTGATCGACGGCCGCATGAAGATCGGAACTGCCGGGCCCATCGCGCTGGGCTCGCGATTCGGCTGGATCATCTCCGGTCCCTCCGGCTCTGGGAAAGCAACTCAGGCAGCGACTTCCAACTTCATCAGAGCGGAGAAGGCCGAAGACCTCTTACAAGACCTCTGGAGCCTGGAGAAGGTAGGAATTAGTACCGAGGAAGCCGATGGTGGAAAGGACCGCATTCGCTGCGACGATGAAGTTAAACGCTCTTTTGAAGAGACGCTGGAGCGCCTACCAAACGGAAGGTATCAAGTCTGTTGGCCTTGGAAGGAAGGGATGAGAGCCTCCGTCCCGACGAATGAAATACTCGCGAGTACGAGGCTAAATGCCTGTGAAAGGTCACTTAAGAAGAAAGGACGGCTGAACGAGTATGATAACGCAATCCAAAACTACTTGGATGACGATCACGCGGAGAAGGCGCCAACCGTACCCGACGGGCCAGTGCATATTTTGGCCCATCAAGCTGTCTACAAAAAGAGCAAAGTGCGAGTAGTTTTCGATGCTGCAGCTGGACAACCAAGTGCCCTGAACGATCATATCAATGCTGGACCCAACCTGATAGCCGATCTCACCGGCCTTCTCATTCGCTTCCGGTTCAGACGAGTGGGTCTCGTAGCTGACCTCGAGAAGGCATTCCTGCAAGTGGCACTGCATCCAGCTGAGCGGGACGTCACGCGCTTCCTATGGAGGGAAAGAGCGACCGATCCTGTCCCGACGACTTACCGGATGACAAGAGTTATCTTCGGCGTAAATGCGTCCCCGTTCCTCCTCCAAGCCACCATCAGGCATCACCTGAAGCTCTACGAACAGTCCGACCCCGAGCTGGTGACAATGCTGAAGCGAGACATATACTGTGATGACCTCATCACTAGTGTCGACATGGAAGAGGAGGCGGAGGAGGTCAAAGCTCGGACACAGTATATCTTCCTTGATGCAGGGATGGTCATGACAAAGTGGGACAGGAGTGCCTCGGGTGAAACGGCTGAAAGGAATATCGGTGATTGTGGGGAAACTGACCGGAAGGTACTGGGGGTGACCTGGCAGCCTGCTTCAGACGTTCTGGAGATGTGCACACGCACACTGGCAGAGTACGCTGCGGCGTTGCCGGAGACCAAGCGGACCATCCTGAAGATCGCCGCTGCGTTCTATGACCCGCTTGGCTTGATGGCGGCTTTCTCTGTCAGAGTCAAGATGCTCCTGAGGGCCCTGTGGAGACAAGGTCTGGACTGGGACGAACCAATCACGTCAGAGTCACGATTCCAATGGAGAAAGTGGCTTGCAGAGCTAGCGCAGTTCGTGGCCTTCAGGGTTCCACGCTTCTACGGGCGACATGACGAAGTCTTCCAGTTACATGTCTTCTGTGATGCCAGTAAAGACGCTCTCGCCGCAGTAGTGTACATTCGCAGCAGTACTGATGCACCAGTCCAGGAAACGGCACTGGTCATCTGCAAAACACGACTCGCGCCGTCACAAGGCCTATCAATTCCCAGACTCGAACTTACTGCGGCGCTTATCGGAGCGCGTCTCCTAACCTTCGTGAAGAAGCACCTGCCAATCGCGCCGTCAGCAGAGTTCCTCTGGACGGACTCATCAGTCACCTTGCACTGGATCCGAAGTAATGCACTGAGGTGGGGAACGCACGTTCGGAACAGAGTCCACGAAATCCAAGCACTGACCTCACCTGACGCCTGGAGGCATTGCCCAGGGGTGGATAATCCCGCAGACCTGCCATCTCGAGGAGCATCATCGTCACCACTGGCAAATGACCTGTGGACACGTGGCCCCGTGTGGCTACGCATGCCTCACGCACAGTGGCCGGCACGGTATGAAGATGAGGAGGTACCAGCTGACTGCACGGTAGAGCAAGAGAAACAAGAAGTGAGCGTCAACGCGTGCTCCACCGCGGAAGATGTCGCTGGAATCGGTCAGCTGGTGCCACTGGAGAACTACAGCTCCCTGAAACGTCTGCATCGCGTCACCGCCTGGGTCATTCGCTGGACGAAGAAGGCACGGCGAGAAGAAGACACGGCGGGAGAACTCACCCAGGAGGAGATCCGGAGAGCTGGCGACCTATGGGTTGCACAGGCTCAGACCGACGCATTTAAAGATGAGAAAGCAAGACTTCAGAGCGGACAAGATGTTCCCGGGACTTCAGATGTCTTCCATCTGAATCCGCATCTAAACAACGGGTTCCTGAGAGTGACCGGCCGTCTCCAAGAATCAGAACTGACTGCACAAGAAAAGTACCCGCTGATACTGCCCAGCAAACACCGCTACACCAAGCTGGTCATTCTAGACCTGCATGAGAATCTCTGTCATGCAGGGATACAGCAGACAATGTTCGCTCTCCGATCCCGGTTCTGGGTACCCCGGAGTCGCCAGACAGTGCGCCAGACCATACATGGCTGTGCAAGATGTCGGGTGTTTCGCCTGAAGCCACTGTCACAGGAGAGGGCGCCGCTTCCCAAGGAGAGGGTATGCGGTGGCGCACCCTTCTCGCGCATCGGTGTCGACCTGGGTGGACCCCTGTACTTCAAAGATGGAGAGAAATCTGAACCGGTGAAGGCCTACTTCGTCCTCTTCACCTGCACTGCCGTCCGCGCCGTCCACCTGGAGCTTGTGGAAACGCTTTCGACAGAAGACTTCCTGGCGGCCTTCGAGCGGTTCGTGGCTCGTCGTGGAAAACCCACAGTAGTTTTCAGCGACAACGCCACAAACTTTCGAGGAGCCGCATCCCGCTTGACCCATCTAGGCGTGACCTGGAAGTTTAACGTGCCAAGAGCCCCCTGGTGGGGAGGATTTTTTGAACGAATGGTGCGGACAACAAAAGACGCTCTGAGGAAGACATTGTACAAGAGCCTGATGACGTTCTCCGAGCTGCAAACAGTGTTATGTCGCATTGAGAGTGTCATAAATGCGAGACCACTTTCACCGCTCACTGAGTACATCAACGACGTACGGACTCTTTCGCCTGATGACTTCCTGCGAGATACGTCACATGAGTCTGCGGAGCGTGCCGCCACGGACCACCCGGAGACGGATGGCGAACCTGGGCGCTCTCTGGGAGCAAGATGGAGGTACCGACGGCAGGTCCTTCAGCACCTATGGCAAAGGTGGGCACGAGAGTACGTGAGGGAGCTGAGAGTACCGCGCCGTGAGCCAAATGACCAGCCCAAGGTGGGGGACATGGTCTTGATCGGCGATAACACGAAGACATCACCAGCACTCTGGCAGATGGGCAAAATCACTCAGCTGCACCAGGGACGGGACGGTTTGACCCGGTCTGCGACAGTGCGAACAGCTGGTGGTGAGCTCGCGCGGCCAGTCCAGAGACTGTACCCCCTGGAAGCAACCTGACTTCCAGTGTCACAGAGACCGGAACAACAGAAGCGCGTGCTGGCGCACTTTCGCGGGGGGAGGATGTTGTGAAATGCGGAGCTCCCTCGCATCATCCTCACGCGACCAATACCGATGTTTTGATGGTTAACCGGGATGTGGAAATAGAGGACAGTTGGACCCCAGAACTCAAGTGTTTTATCACAATTAGATTAGATTAGATTTATGAATTGATTCTGATAATGGATGTTAGACGTTAGACACTATGGACGGTAGATTAGAACAAGACTTCGATTTATAAACGTTTTGAATCCAATCACAACATCTTTTTACTAGGAGACCCACTGCAGCTGGTACGCTATCCCATGCTATATCGCCACGTATTTCTAGTAGTTATCACTTTGTATACCCATTTCTAGTATTACTGAATCTGAACAGTGCCATTATAGAGACAAGTTATGATGCTGATCTTTCCGATTTCATGCGGTTCAGTACCTTGTCTGTTCCGAGATGTGCTGACATATTTCTGGAGGTGGTGAGTGGAATTTCCGATGAGAATCATCCCATGTCGTCCACGATCATGAACCGAATGTAAAGGAACCGAAAGACCACCGGCACGGCACGGGTGGGTCTCCAACTGAGGCTGGCGCCGTGCGACCGCCTGACCTCGACTAAACGGCCGCCCATTGTTCACTGGTTGTACTTGTGTCCTTTTTTTATTTGATGCGCCGCAGAAATGCTTCACATGCCCCTCCGACTCTTTCTATGAGCAGTGCGATGAGAGAATGTGGACGTTTTGTACGCGCAAATATGGACATCAATGGTCTCATCACTCTTCTATGGAATCTATGGAGCTCTGTCGTCTATGAGAGCCTGTGGATTCTTCACTATGCATTGTATTCGAACACGGCGCTTTGACTATATTGATCAAACCTGATCTTTGTGGACGTCCGTCGATGGACTCCATGGCCAAGACTTCCACGGTCCATGAACAAGATATGTATCATTAGCAGTTCAATTTTCTTGATAACCGGCCATAAACCTCGGGTTTGATTTGGCTTAGCTGGAAGGATTAACTGTTCGCGAACCACATTCTAACGAGGTAACAGCTGTAGTGCAGCCTTCTCCCTGGAATGCATAACCCCACCGTCATTAGCCAATGCCTGCGGACCAGCCTTCGGCCGCTACCCTCGTGCCTCACCTCTATCTCGGCCAAATGAGGTGTGTAATGCCATGTGCTTACCCGCTTATGAAACCGGAGCGCCTTTTGGCATATCATTCTCTCTCGGCGGCCACCGCCCAGCTTTCTCTCGGGCTACCGCGGCAGGTAGACAGTTGCGGCGCGCTGAGCAGCGGCGGTGGCAATAGTGACACTCTGAGCAGCGGCAGTGGCACAAGCGGCGCGCCCGCCGACCCGAGGGTGTCGGCGCCGCGCCCCGGCCACTTCTGCTGCTCCTCGAGGGCGGTGGGGGAATGGGTGGTCCACGGGAGGGTGGTGGGTGGTGGGTGATCGACGGGAGGGTGGTGGGTGTCTGTTGGATGCCTCATTATGGGTGGTGGGTGTCTGGCGGATAGCGGATGGTCTGCTGGTGGTTGGTGACTGGTGGGTGGTGGATGGTGGTTGGTGGTTGGTGACTGGTGGGTGGTGGGTGCCCGGTGGGAGTGTGGGTGCCGATCGGTGGGTGGTCTGCCGTCTGCGGTAGTCTGGCGGGTGACGGTCACGGACCTTGCCTCATCAAATTCACTGAAAAGCGCTACCACCTTTGCAGCTTTTGACGTGATTGAAAAACATCCTCTTTCGCGGTTTGTGAGTCAAGCTCTACCCTATCATTTATCGATTCTTCCCGATCGGGTGAGACGGTAAAGGTACCGGAGGCTGACAAACTGTGACGTCACTGCGGCTTCGTTCGGTGACCTCGGCGGGATTACGGCGATGACGTCACGGGTACGTGACAGCTTCCCGGATGACGTCACTGGCACGTGATGGCTCTTCGGACTCGCACTTCGAGAGGCCATGTCTGCTGTGGTATGGATTCGACTGCTGGTTCCATACATACAATGAGCTATGGTCGCCCATGCGGCAAACTTTTTAGCTCTACGGGCAATACTTATCAATATTAGATTAGAGTCGTTTGATATTGAACAAAGCGATCAAAACAATCATCTTCTCCCTCTGCCACCGGTAAAGGCCCCGACGACAAAGCCATGACTGCGTTTGGACATGCTGATTAAGTCTTCAATGCAATGCCAATGCTGGTTGTCTGATTCATTCAGGCATGGAACTCTTGTTTGCAATACGATACGCCGGTGCTAACAATTGACGTCCACTAATATCCACATGCTGAGCTCTTCTCTTCAGACATGGCGGATATTACGTAAACTGCTTGTTTTCGGTAGCTATTTTGAGAGTGTGTGTGGGGCCTTAGTAACAAATGGAGATGAAAAAGAGCGCTTTTCCGCATAGCAAATGCGGAAGAGCGCATCTTCTAGCCGATTCATATGGATGCGTTACAAATAGGAGTGGTTTTAATTTGCTGAATCACTCATTCCTGTCAGTAAGATTGATCGATATGTTTGACGTCATCAATGAATGAAATGAATGATGTTCGTAAATATTTAAACGTTTCCTAGCGCCGCAGAGTCTCATTTTACATTCCGATGTAGCTCAGAAGGCTGACGCTTTGACACCCAGTCAGGAGCTCAGATGGGTATTGGGTATCCTATCTTTGACAGAAGCGTGCGTGATTAGAAGCTCGTGGGAAGGAAGCTAATCACTGTGAGAATGGGAGTTATGTAAGCGGAAAGGCAAAAGTAATTGTGGTTGATAATAAACCACTTTGCCTATATGTAACTTATTATGCAATTCATGGCTAACTCAAAACATGCCCCGTAAATATTGCTTTAAAGTGCATGGTAAGAGATTGGCTTTGCCATAGAAACGTCCGTGCTTTCAAAAACGTACAAAAAGAAAAAATTTGCAAAATTTACAGAAGAAAATACAATAAAATAGAAGAGTACAAAAAGAATTGTGATGCTGATTTAAGATGCCATCATAATGTCTTGTTTAGGTCAAGATTAGGTTTCTACTCTATGACAGAACATCAAAGGTTTCCCTTATCCAACCGCGAACTGTGTCATGTGGTTCAGGCACGTCAACAGGCCAATTGTGTTAATAAAGTCCATCGTTGTGGCTGTGCGGTCACGACCCATTACCTGGTGAATGGCCAGTGACGTTAACCACCATATTATTCACCGGGCTCTAAAACAGTCAGGGATGGCCGGCCGGAGCCGAGAGACGGAGACGGAGACGATCCGACGGTCTGAGAGGACGGTTTATGGCCGCACACAGGTGATCGGATTGGTAGGGGGGGGGGGGACGGACAGCGTCGTTCAGAACGACTGCGTGGGTGGACCTGCAGACTGCCGACAGTCCGTTCGCCAGCCGAGAGCTCCTCGGCTTTAGTTGAGTCTTTTCAAGCCCCCTCGACTTCCCTCGATTCTCTTAGACTTTCCACGACTCTACTCGGCTTCCCGCGGGCTCTGCTCGACTTTCGTAGACTCTCCTCGACCTTTGCTGCTTCTCTTCAACTTTTCTTGGTCTTCCCGGTCTCTCCCAGACCCGCTGAGCAGTCGAGAAGCCCGCAACCGGACAAAGCCGGTAACCATTCTTATATTTGCACTAAACGTGTTCACTGATTAGTGAGCAGTGATTACCTGTTTGTGCGATACCGGTTGGCACGCATACGTAGCATATTTAACTCTTAATTTTGCATTGCAATCTTCCGACCTTCCAACTAAGACATTCCAGACTTGAACTCAATGTTCGATCTGACAATCGATGCAATACTTGTTGCAGCATCAGATATCGGTTCACCATAACAAAGGCATCAGAGGCCGAAAATGCAGCGTTGGGTCAACATGTTTACCAAGGAGGGACAACATGCCTCCCATAGAGCCATGTATTGAACAATGATACAATGACCCTACTAATTATTGCGTCGAGATCACGAACTGATGGCGGGTTTTGTTCTGCGACAATGGAAGCTGCCAGTTAGTTGAAATCGGTTTGGGGTTCAGAGTCTAGACATATCCCACCTACAGGGAAAGGTACGATTCGGCGATTGGAGATGGCAGTTCAGCTGGGTGCTGCTCATTTTCCAGGTAGAAAGCTGTTCACAGCAGCCCAAACGCGGTGCCGCATATCTCGGCAGGCCAGGTGTGGATCGTTGAACCAACACACCGTCACCTAGCGCCTCCCACGCCATTCCCATTCAGTCGGGAATGTGAATGTGTGCTGGGTATTTGTGATGGCCTGCACCGCGGTACCGCTGAGATGACTATATAGCTGGCTTTGGCCGGCTGCAGCCCGTCCGATGGCGGTCGTAAAGCTGGTCTTATGACGTGATGTGTAAGCTGAGCGCGACGATGGCCCATGGGGGTGGTGCTTGCGCGGCCGGCACAGCCTCTCGGCAGTTTGATGCCGTGTACAGATTGTTAGGTGGCCGGCGGCAGCGGGTGTTCAACAAAGTAGCATGCTCATGTTAAACGCTTCTATATGGATGCTAGAAATTCGTTGTGAAGAAGGAATCAATTTCCACCGAAAGCAAAAATTGATCCCTACAATTCAGTGGTCGTTTTACATTTTTAAGATGCTCATTCCCAGTTTATGTTAATTTTTTTCGTTATCTGCTGTGTAACTACTTCATATTTTATTCATATTTACCTCATATTTATTAATTACGGAGCGAGCGAAGCGAGCGTAGTCTTTCCTTAGATTAACGGAAATTTCTGAGTATGAGCGGCCGGCCGGCCGGCCGTGGTCACGCTTTTGCGAGGCTTATATCTCAGCAACCACTTGACCGATTTACACGCGGTAATTTTTGTAGGGTAGCTTCATTCCTTCTACCAAGTATTGGACTATTCCCGATGCATGTGGGTGACCCCTTATGCACGTGCCACGTGCAAAACGAAGAGGTGTCACTTTTGTAATTGTTGCAATATCTCGGTAACTACTTGGCCGATTGCACTGAAAGTTGGCATGTAGGTAGGCACCCACTAGGCACTGCATATCCATGTGCGAGAGTTGGGGTGCTGCTGCACGTGCGCACGTGCAGGGGTCGTTTCCAGATCTCGGGAACGGCTGGACCGATTGCGCTCAAATTTGGTACACGGATAGGGACCGGTTAGTAGGGTGCCGTGCACAAGTCAGTTGGGACCCATTTTGCACGTGCGCACGTGCAGGGTGCCGCTTCCAGATCTCGAGAACGGCTGGGCCGATTGTGCCCAAATTTGGCACATCGCTAGAGACCAGTTAGTAGGGTGCCGTGCACAAGTCAGTTGGAGGTACCCCCTCGCAATTTCGCGCGTGCAAGGCCCACCCTCTCGCTCGCTCCGTTAGTCGCCCCAAAAGGCGTTATACTGGTTCATACCTATTGGGGAATGTGAATATGTTAAATTTCGATTACTGAATCAAAAAATCATTAAAAAATAATTTAGTGTAATCAACTTTTATGAAAAACGTAATGCATTTGTTTAAAAATGTCTGCCATTTTTACTGGACCATTAACTTTTTCTTGGCACTATAGTTAGAACCATTTGAATGTTGCATTGCCACGGGAGCTGAGTCATAACAAGTTCCACCCTGGCCTTGATTTAGAGCCAGTTTTCATGTGGGTCACTCGGCACGCGGGGGATTATGTAACGATAAGTATCGACGGCCGCTCTCGCCCGAGGGCATTGGACTGGGAGATATAAATCAGCCAATGTCGCCGTGTGCAGAGCCGGGATAAGACGCAGCGGTACCTTTCTCCAGGTGACGGACCTGGTGACAGAGCACCGTCTGCCCCGTGACTGGCGCGTCCGAGGGGGTGATCGACAGATTTTCAGTTCTCTCTCCCTCTCTCTCTCTCTCTCTCTCTCTCTCTCTCTCTCTCTCTCTCTCTCTCTCTCTCTCTCTCTCTCTCTCTCTCTCTCTCTCTCTCTCTCTCTCTTCTGCTAAGACATTGTCTTGCCAAGGAGATCCTATACCAACCCGACATCTCTCTGAGTTGAGGTGGGGCACGGCACACCACCTGCAATGCATGGAACCCCACCTACAATCAAACCATGATGAATGACCCTGCACCGGCCCCGACCACGGGTGCACCGTGGGGACTTATGCCATCCTAGCACGCATTAAGTGGCAAGATAAAGTATTTCGATTTCCACTTTTTTGTTATTCATTCCACGTAAAATTGTCCAGCGCATCCGAATCACACCTTAAATCGTCTGTAAAATGATTGTTTATGCCTCAAAAAACCTCTCAAAGTGTAGCTTCGTCCTGACCAGCGTCGTGCTACCTGCATACAGCGAAAAAGCACACTACAATAAAACGCCCTCTCACTCGTTTCCCTGAACAGCAGGTTATAGTTGCGACATGTTTTCATTATCTTTGACTTATAAGGAAGCTGATGGCATGCACGAAAATTTCCAAAATTCATCCAAATGTATAATTTTTGACCGAAATGCTAAAAATGTTAAAATGCTTCTTGATTCACAGAGTTGAAAAGCAAACTATTGCCTTACAAAGTTTGATACGCGGTGTTACGCGTGGAAATGTATATCAAAATGTTCTCCAATAATTTCTGCATCGGGGGCAGCTCTCATTTTTTGCCGAAATTTGCCTAAACCAGTCACTATGAGACGTCAAAGCAGACGGTGCCGCGTGGTTTCTTACGCCCCGCCGGGCCGCGCCGCGGCGGGTTACCCGACCGCAGCACACCGCCTGGGGGTTTCCGGTCAGTATAGGAGTTGGGAGGAGGGAGGAAGGGGGTGATACCATGTTGACATTATTTTTCTATCGCCAAATGTTCTTTTTGAACAAAACAACAACACCCTTGCAACGCTGCGTCCATTTTATTGGCTATCGCCGCCAATGTTCACCTTATTGAACTTCAGTACAGAGCTTTGATATAGGTAAATCGAAAAATGCTGTAACTTTGTAAAGTGAGGTTGGAGGTTTTTGGGGTGCTAATCACGAATTTCAAGCTAGTTTTGATCGAGGATGATGTTTTCATGCTAGACCGGGTCAGGTCAGGCCCGACCAGTAGGTGTCTTGCCGGCTATCCATAGAAGGTGGGCGTCGATTACCTTTAACAGCTTCGTAGCATGTTCCGTTAGGCACCAAAACTACTTAAATCTTCAAATGGGTGTTAAGTTCGAAATAAGCTCCAAGCACTTATCTAGAAAAATCGTATAACTTGAAAAAGTCAACTAAGGTCATCTAAGGTAAATGACCTTGATTTGACCTTAACGTGACCTTAAAATGCAGAGAACAAACAGCATTTCATACCTTGGAGAGTTAACAACCACAACAAGACTGAAAACGCGCCGATAATGTGCGCTGATAAGCGCCAAATCGATACCAGCCTGACATGGTCTGGTGAAACAGGTCACAGGTCAAATTTTTATTAAGGTCAAGGTCATGAAATTTTAAGTGTGTGAGTAACATTGATCGAATCGAAGGTATAGAAAGTTTCGTCGTGATCCGCCACGTTTTGCTTGAGTTAGTATGCGAAAAGTCGAGGACAGAAGTCTGTGCGACCCCCTCCCCCTTTAAAAGTGCAAGGACTAACAAAGTGCAAAGGTTAAGCCCGAAATGCCTTTTGGTGATTGGGCTAGACATGGACAAATATCTACTTCTAAAACGATTGTAGTTTCGTTCTACTTTTTTAACGCTTCCACGCCCAAGATGCATTGCTAGCCGAAAACGCTTCAGTGCTAAGTCCGTGGGGAGGGGGCGGGGGAGGGATGGGGCCAAGCAGGAGAGCCAACCATGTTGTCAGGGATCATACACCCTAAGCCTAACCATTTGAAGGTGAAATAAAATTAGTTAAGGTAGCGGGGATGCGATATAAATAAATTCGTGCTAGGATCGATAAAAACCCCACAGTGGGGTGGTGTCGGGGCGTTTGTCTGGGGGTTGGGGGAGGGAGGGAGGGGCTTCCGCTCTGGTGCGGCGGTTCGCCTTGAACTTGTCGGTGGGGTGGGCGGCGGCTACCACGGGCAGAGGCCGGGTAAGCGGCGGTGGGTAGCCAGTGCAGTTGCAGTGGTCTGGGCGCCTCCCCAGACCCTGTGTGGCTGTGTGGCCACAGTATAGCTGACGTTCGGGACTGTCAAATGTGCATGTCTTTCCATGTCGTATCGATACCATCGGGATATCATCTGATGATCTGGCTCTGGCAGAATTGTCAAGTGCGTTACATCATCAAATCTTAATTGTTTTTATTTGCAATCTGAGGAATAGGGGAAGATGGGGGAACACCGCCCTTTGGGGAACACCGCCCACCCCGATATCAGAAATATAAAAAGGTCTAGGGCGACAGCTGACTGTCTTTTGGCAGCGTAACGACAACAGAAGTGCAGGTAGGTATGGGCAGTGCACCGCATTGGTTTAGGTGATTTGCGAGAAATTCCCAATTTTACGTTTCGTAAATGCGTTTTATACTTTTTCTAGCATAATAAACGGAAGAAAACTGATCCTATTTGACAGACTTTAGTCCTGAAGTAGTATTTTATGCCATAATTGGGACTCCTCCAAGCATTACGTGCTCCTGCTCGAGCGAAATTTTTGTCGTGCTGCCATATTGAAGGATGTTTTAGAAAAATGCAGACACTCGGGTAACACCGCCCACTTGGGAAATTCGGTATTTAAAAGCACATTGTGACACCTAACCCAGGAGTGGCGCATTTCAACTAAAGAAAGAACGTTGTTGCTATGTTTTCTTTTTAGAGGATTATGAAAAATTTCGAGAAAATGAAATTTTGGAACTTTAAGTCGTATAGTTATATAAATGAGTACTACATTGTCCCAGGGATATAAAAAAGTCGTTTCCATTGTAGTTTAGAAATCTACTAAAACGCCTCGAAATTTAAGATAAGAAGAACAACTTAATAGTCCAGCACTCTGCAAATTTCGTTGCCTGCTGAGCTCGGGCGGTGTTACCCAACGGTCGGTGTTACCCCCAAAAATGTAGACATTTACTAAATGTGGCATAATGCAATTATGAACGACACTACAAGAACACAATTGTTTGATATGTATGTAAAATTGATGCGACAATCTAATGAATTTGAAAGATTGATCATTTGGCCAAAAATTGCGTGACTAGACCCTAAAAGGTTAAGGGGGTCGGTGTTCCCCATCTTCCCCTACCTCTTCCTTTCCCTCCCTCCCTCCTTCCTTCCCTCCCTCCTTCTCTCTCTCTCTCTCTCTCTCTCTCTCTCTCTCTCTCTCTCTCTCTCTCTCTCTCTCTCTCTCTCTCTCTCTCTCTCTCTCTCTCTCTCTCTCTCTCTCTCTCTCTCTCTCTCTCTCTCTATCTCTATCTCTCTCTTCCTCTCTCTCTCTCTCTCTCTCTCTCTCTCTCTCTCTTTCTCTCTCTCTCTCTCTCTCTCTCTGTGCATGAACCATCACGTAATGGGGTCATTTAGCGTGACTAACCGCGGTACTTTGATGCAGACAATGAGGTCAAGATGACGTGCTGCACACACTACATGTCACAACAAATACACATATGGGTTTCTGTGCTGCTCTGTTCTCGTGCTACCGACGTCGGGCACGTTAGACTCGTTATGACTCGTTATGCTCCTTAACTGCGCTTTAGTTGGATAATGTTTACGGTTTGCTAATGTGAGTCACAGAGGCGGTTTTTGTTTAAACTGATGTGACCACTCCCACTTTCTCAATCACGCCGTGCACCGGACCGACAGAAGCAAGTAGCAGCCAAAGCTGGAGTTTAGGCTGTTGGTATCAAATTTGGATACTATCCCTGTCTTCCTGGAATATCTGCCTACTCATCAGACTGTTATTCAGCGTGTTTTGCGTCGCATACCGGGTAGTTGATGCAAAGATCACGTAAAGTCTGAGGTGTTTACATGTGTACACAGCAGTGGGCTCGTGTGGTGCTCACGCAGGCGCCTCACACAGGCGTTGCAACTTTGGTGTATGCTACATGCCTGTGCATTTCAATGCAGTGTAAATTGCTGTTTTCAGTATCTATCGTTTCGGCATGTGGTTGCAGTGTTGATGAGAAAGGGATGCATTTTTTATCGGATATGTCGGACCTCCCTGTCTTGCCCTGCTTGGTGTTTGAACGTCCCAGCTTTGAATGTGCGACGGCGAGGAACATCTGCCTACACTCCTCAAAACGTAAAATTTATTCTGTAAACATCCCACTTTCGTTGGGTATGCGGATAGAACCTGTGTTGCGCCACAGAGGCATTATCATGTCAATGAAGTCGCATATTGAGCCTACAGAGAATAGGCACACGTCAGGGTAACGTCCTCTGCGGATAAGGTTCAAGAGGCTCCCAATTCATCATCATTCAATGGTTTATTTTTGAAAGGGCTTGGCTCTTCATTTAACTTTAGTCACCATGATTAACGTCAGATATTTTGTTTTTGGAAATTGAGTATCCCTGGGCCGTAAATAGCTTGATAGCTCTGTAGAACTATCATGTTTGCTTGTTGATGATTGGGTAACAAAGTACTGCTTGAAAAGTCCTTAGCTTTTAGGCATGTCAGATCGAATGCTGTGATTTATACATGGATCGCTAAATGTGAAATAGGCGAGACTGTCAGTAGCTACAACCCTTGCAAATCAATCACACTAATTCATCTTTAAGCTAGTGAACGCAATATCATATTCGCAGTGCGTCGAAACATGGAAACGTGAGTCAAGTAACCGGGCATCATGGAGACACGAGCGCACCGAATCCCACACACGATGGCACTCAAAAGCTCTGACTAGCTTTTCTGCAGGACTACCGCAGGGCCCACCAGTGCAGCGAGCAGGTCTCTATCGACATTCCACAGATGGTATAAGCAGGTCTCTATCGGCATTCCACAGATGGTATAAGCTGGTCGGCAGCCATCTGCAGAAAATCGCGAGATCAGTAATCCAATGGGGACGTCCAGTCGCCGGCAACAACGCGCAGATGCTGATAAAGGCCAGTTTCCACATCGCTGAGCGCACTCCGAAACCCGAGTGGGCGCTACATTACAATGTATATCGGTTGCTATTTTCATATAAATTTAGTAAGCAGCTGCATAGGCGGCGGAACGGGGAGGGCACCGGGGCACCGTGCGCCCCTTTGATTTCGGCATTTTAACATTAGCCCTATGAGCGTTGCATGGAAAGAATGGGATCAAAAGTCGGCAGTGCCCCCCCCCCCCCCCTTAATTGAAGGTGTTCCGCCGCTTCTGAGCAGCTGTTGAAGTTTATCAACTTCCACTTTTTATTTTACCTTTACCATGAACGCGACAGAATCACAAAACGGTCAGCAAATATACCGGTCAGGATTCACGATTCAGTCGATCAATATCCCATGCATGTCACAGACCTGCACCAGCACCTCCCTGATGCTATTCCAGTTCAGGGCACACCACTCCGTGACAGGCGAGTCCTTTGTCATGACTGTATCTCTGCCTCTTTGATGTGGTAACAGCTCCCGTGCATCGCGGGCCGTCGCTTCGCATCAGGATCAGCTCGACGGCTCACTTTGTGCTCATGCGGTGGCTCGCCTAATGCCTACTACTGTCGCTAAGTCGCTCTGTTTTTTTTTTTTTATGGTGAATTCCTCATCTTACGTCATAGCTGACCGTTGAGACTCCGCGACCACATTCAGTCGTGAGTTCCGGATCCGAGCCGTTAGGTATATGTGAATCACGCCGATATGTGGTTTGATTAATCGCTTATCGCATTTAGACATAAGGCATAATCTATCAAACACATTCAGCAGTATTTTATCTATCCCTTCCTCAAAGGTTAACCAGATTTATAAGTGCTAACCCTTTTCCTATGCAAACTCCGCTCGTCCGTCACTGTCGCCGTTCCAGGTCCGCTAAGCATCCCTCCCCATCTCCCCCTACTCGCCTGAGGCCGGCGTTCTGAGAAGGCAGTGCGGTGCGCCGCAGCGTCCCGGATCCATCTCACCTCGCCACAGCGTCGGCGGGTCCGTCGTGCCCCCGAGGCACCCCTCCCCCCTCCCCCACCCTCACCGACGGGGATTAGTGTCGCCGGGCGACGGATTAGCCATTTCGACGGCGGCCTGTGGCGGCCGGCTCGACGGGACCGGTTCCACCGGTCGGAGTGTCTCGCTCTCCGGGGGCTGACCTCCTCCCCCGCGGCTGCCTCGGGCGGCAGATGGGCTGGCCGTCCTGCAGGTCCACACACGGCCCGGGGTGGGCCCGAACTGAGGCGGAACATCGCGTGATGCAAGTAAAAACAATCACTTTGTGAATGTTTGCACACATACCGCGCAGAGCGAGCCCGAGAAACAACTCAGGATGCTAGCAAACATAACTATAACCACATTGTGAATGTATGTACAGTCGGTCTTAAAAGTACCGCGCAAAGTGGCGGTGGATCCATCGAGCCTGACTGAGGAAGGGCCTGCTAAATTTGGGTCACCGAAGCAATGGACATCCTCGTCCATTCCCCAGCTCAATTGGTTCGGTGACTTTCAAATTAAAGCATACCTTTCTCGGTCAGGCTTGATGGATCCACCACCACTTTGCGCGGTACTTTTAAGACAGACTGTACAACGCACACATACCTAGCAGAGCGACCCCCAGGAGCAAGAGCAACACAGAATACAAGCAAACACAACCATTTTGTGAATGTAGATATACGCACCGCATAGAGCAACCCCAAGGAGCAGGAACAACGCGGAATGCACGCAAACACAATCATTCTGTGAATGTTAACTTGTCTCGGCGTATTTATGGAATCTGAGGCTGCGCTGTTGCCGTGAAGGTGAAGCATTGCTGCAAAGAGCAAAACATGTCATCACGAAGTGGCCCTGTGCCAAACCACTAGCACACGACGAGTGGCTTGTGTCTGCCTTCCCTGCCGGCGGCCCGCTTATAGATACCGGATCCCGACCAGGCGGGTATTTGTCTGGAAATTAGTCGGCGTTTGAGGAAACCGTTGACCTCAGCCTCCAGAAGCTGGGTATTATTAACTCCTACTGCAGCGAAGAACAATTATGTAACTCACTTGCTTGTCATAAACTATCAAACACTTAAATCATATTTGTTAGGTACATCGAAAGAAAGTATAAGTAAAAATGCAGAAATATTTATCAAAATGTTGCGAGCTGTTGCGTTTCCTGCACCAGACTATTGACCTGTAACCCTTGGGATCACGCGGCGCTTTCATCACATAATCCAGCGGGTGGCACGTTACTCAATTAGGATTAGGCGGCCGACTGTTATGCGTGCTTTACTGAGATTTGTGTGAGATTTGTGTGAGATCCAGGCAGCGGCCGTGATGCGAGCATTCGCAGTCTCTGAGAGATCTTACGACACCGCCTTGAGGAATACAGAGTGATCGTGCGGCGGATATGCGCTCATTTAGGCGGATGGGTGCAATCCCAACATCTCAGGTCAATTTCGAAGTGCGCCTCGCGGTCTGCAGAGGGGCTTCCGGTGACGCGCAGTATGCTGCTACAGATCATCTGAACTGACTCACAGGATCAATGACGACAATGCATCGAATAAGCGATCGATTCTCAGTATATGATATAGTACGTATGTAGAAGAGCTTACGAAGTCAGTGTATCGGGTCACTAAGACGCAGTGAAGTGTGTGACAGTCACATCACTAGTGGCTAGCATGGTATCATGCGGCGTTCGCGGTCAAAATAAACAACTCATTGATAGCCTCGTCTCAAAGGCAAGGCGAGATGCAGTTTTAGAAGCATCCCCGCTTTGTGAAAAACTAGCTATGAAATATAAGCCATTTTGGCTTTCCGTTCTTGTATCTGAGTAATGTTTGGATAGACGGCTGACTCTCTCCTTTCGTCCACAGCCCAGCGCCCGCTGCCTGTTCCCTCGACGGAGCCCTGAACGATGGTGATCGGCCGGGGAGCATCTCCGGCCTGCTGGCTGGTGCCGGGACTGGTGCTGGTGCTCCTCTGTGGGGCACCAGTGAGCCGCGCCTGGAGCCACGGGCACTACTGGGCCGAGAGGATCAGGGCTGCGCGCGCGGCCACCCTCGACACCCATACTGTGACAGGTAAGGAGAAGGGCCACCCGGGACATGCATCTTATTGCAACGGGTGAGAGAGCGAGGGGAAGGACCAGCATACTCCTCCTCATACTACTCTCCTATACATCATCATACTCATCCTCAACACACCAGACTACATACTGTGAGGGAAAGTGATCACCATCATACCAATCATATCCTGGATAGTGGACAGCTGTCCACTCCACAGGACACCTATCATAGGGAGAGGCAGACAGGAGTCTTGGACCTCAGCCGCTCCACATGAGCCGGTAAAAGCAGCGGCTTTTCAGGTATAGCACACTCTCCGAAAGGTGGTTGTGGTCCACTGTGCCTGTACTGCGGTAAGTCTTTTCCTTTCTCCCAGATCCGTCCCAATTATCACCGAAGTCGGCGATGGCTATCCGTGGTGATTCGAGATAAAAGGCAGGCTTAGGGAGTATTTACTGTGCCGTCATGCGGTCCGACAGGCTTCGGATAATTTTTGAGCTGTCACCGTTTTTAATAACGCCATCCGTAAATCTGATGTGGTTACTTGTTTCTCGGTTGTTGTGGCTTTTCAAAAAAATATGTATACCCTGTTCAATTTTATCCTCTAGTCCAATTAGCGTAGTTTTGACATGGATTGTTGCCAGGCAAGCAATGTTTCAATCACCTCAGCATCCATGCCAGCAGTCAGGGTGATTTGCAGAAACATTACATAAGCCCGTGGGGAGTCTGATTAACGGATTTCAGACGTAAAAACAAGCAACGCGGCCACCTGCTCTCCTGGAGTTTAACTACGCAATACGATTGGTCAACGCGTAATAAGCTTCCGCGTCAAACATGTTTTATATAGAATATAGCTCTTCCTATGTAAAAACATAGAAAATATATTTATAAAATGGTTTTATTTTATTTTCTGATCATTTTGAGCATAAACAATAAAACACCCATTGCAAAAAAAACTAATTTCGGGAAAGTAAACTATTCCCTTTAAGCAGATTTCTTCAGTTTCCCATTTTACGTAGTCTACTATTTCCTTTCGCACTTCTGTCACTTGCCTAATGCATTACAGCTTCTGCTCTTAAAGTAAATGTTCGAGAAAAAGACAAATTCCGAAAACTTGATGTTCGGTAGGACCTAGCCCAGTGGTTAAGCTCCGCCCTTTGACGAATCCCCCGCCCGGAAAGGTCCAAAGGTCCAAAGGTCGGCGGGTGGATCCAATCTGATCCACCCGCCGCGCCGCCCCGCTTGGAAGGGCGGAGCCGGAGACTGCATGTTCTCACAGCAAAGTATCCCAGGTGATCGGCGGCACGGCGGCGCTGCCGTGCCGCCGATCACCTGGCTAACGGAGCGAGAGGGTGGGATGGGATGCGAGGACCTTGGTCTGAATCGCAGTGCATTAGTTGGACCGAACAAGCTACCTTGCATAACGCTGGGCTAGGCTTACATAAATGGGATAAAACATAGTAAAGCTGAACAACATTCAGCGACATGGCCCGTTAGCCAGTGAGCGTTAAAGGCAGACCGGGAGAGCTGCTGCAGGCTGCAGCCCGGCCGTCCCGCCGCACGTCCCCTGCCCCTGAACTCCGGAAATGGCTGGCAGTCTCGCCGGCTAAAGGCTACCCGATTGCCAGGCCGTCCTGCTCCGGCGCCGAGGCGCGCTGAGCTCTCACCATAGCGTTTATGGGGTGTGTGTCACCCAGCAGAGATCCAGGCGCCGTCGCGTGAGGTCCCGGCCATTCGCACCCAGCTCGCCGCAGTTAATTGAAGACATGACCACGTAATGACGAATTACCGTATGTGTGACGGTTTGTTTTTGCCTCGCTCCGAGTTGTATCTATTTCAAGGTTTGGTGGTTGGGTTTTTATCGGTGCTCGTGTCCAGTCTTGCCCCGGTTACCGGTCAGATGTTTGCTATCAATAGGCACAATGAAACCATCTGAGTGCCACACAGCTCATTAATGTTAATGAGCTGGTGAACGTTGATACCCCACCCAGTGATGACGTCAATTCCACGCAGGCGCAGGGACCCTACAGCCAGATGAATAATGGTCTGAAGAATGTCAACTGGAAGTAAATGTATTGTATTTCTAAGTTCACCCGATCCTGAGTCAAAGTTCATCTTTCAATCATCTTTTTAGCGTAACTGGCAGCGCACTGACAAAACCAAGCAAGGAATTGTAAGGTAATTTATTCAAAGTTACATTACAGCACCACAACAAGTGTTTTCAAGTGTTTGTATGTAGTCCCGTGCGTACTAGATTCCTTGCACAAGGGCGCGTAATAAAGCACATTTCCTCGCAGATTTACTTAGCTAAAAAGCTATTATATTCAATATAATTATATTGTTCAAGACAATCGTGAATCGAGACGTAGACATTTCCTAGTTTCTCTCAGTTGCCAAAGCTGAAATGCAATTGACAGCGTAATGGCACATGATCATTACATCCATCAATTATTAGCGCATGTGGACATGACGGCATTCTCAGATAACGGTAAGAACAGGAACGTGCATTCTTGTCAGAAAGCACGCAATCAATGCATTCATTTACACTGGTAGCTAAGTCTCTGTCTGGTTAGTGTCCGGTTTGTGGTTCATGACGAATCCCTGGCTCGGCGGTTCAGTATGGGGTCGTGTGGTTTGACATTCATCGGCAGTCGGGCTGTAACTGGGCATCTCCGATAAATCACTCGCCTCGCGCGTCTGGAGTTGGTGACAAGCAATCACGGAGACCAATAAAACAGCTGCTCAGACGTTCAGATGCAAACGCATGCATGGATCCATGGGGCTGTAGGTTACAAATAGCTGAGCTTTTCTCACTGAAAATCATATAGCTTATAAGCTATCTGAAAGGCAACACATTGTATTATAATACAAGGAAGAAACACGCTACACGATTGAAAGTTGTAGAAAATTTATTCATTCTTTCCCAGCGAAGCGGCATTTTTATCTTTTGACCTTGCCTTCCTAACCGAGTACATCGGCGTAAACATGGCCGCCAGATACTCCGAGTGCTTCTTTTACCTGGATTACAAGTGCTGGTATTTCACATTATGCCGAATAAGATGTTGTTGTCATCCTCTTTGCATTGACTGTCAGATGTTCACTCCGGGGATATCTTTGATGCCTGACGACGGAGGTCGCCGGCGGCTGTTACGAAATGAGACGCAGAAACCGGGAGCAAATCATAACCATGACTGGCGATCAAAGTCATGATTGAAGTATTGATTAGAACTAGGTAAGGTAGGCCAAGGTCCCCGCATTAATGACATACACAGAAGTAGAAGTCATTCAAAATGTGGTGAGTGTGGGGAAATTCTTGGAAATATGCCTGCCTCCGGTCTCCGCCAATAAAACCAGTGTGAGTAGAAGATAAAATATTGAAAGAAGCAAAATAGGAAATGCATGAAATAGAGCTAGAGGCAAAAGCTTGCAAAATATAATTATGAAATAATAAGATAATAATGAATTGCAAAATACAATTATTTATAGTGACAAATATTACCAGTCTATGTTAACATATCTTACGTGATACTGTGCCTGGTCCTTTCGACATTTGTTTTCATGTTTATACCTAATTAAACCGGCATTGCTTCCACAGAAGCCATTTTAACATCACGTCTTTATATTTTTTCTTACCCGTTTGCAATTAACAGTCAAAACAAAGCTGCAATGAACAGCCAGTCGATCGAACTATGCACATCTTAATAGCAGATAATCAATGCCATTGCTTAAATGCCCCGTCATTGTATCTCAATCAGCGTGAGCTGGCTAATTTAACATTATCATGCTGCGGTTATTTGTCACGTGGGCATTGCTTAGAAAACCTGTTCAGTGGCCTGTTAGCCCATACTCTCCTGACCCGATCAGCAGGTATCTCGTGCTGATCGGACACTTTTCCTCGGCGATACCCTCACGACCCACGACTCTGGCCCTATCGCTGGGAGGAATCGGGCCAGACTCGTGATTCGTGAATCAGCCGAAGTTACCGTTTAAAGCCACTCCCATGTGGCACAGCGGTGACTTGGTCGTTTTGGAGGCGGCGTCCACAGTTCAGAAAGGCGGGCTCCGGCCGGAAAATCTCCCCGTTTTGCTATATCACTTGGCCTGTCCAAACTCGTAAATGTTCTTGATCAGTGTTCACGTATTGCTATTTACCAATTATGACTCGTCACTATCGTAATCATGCATTTTTTCCGACGGAGCCCAAGCCTCAATCAAAATATTGCTGCGGTGCTGGTTCGGTCAAAAGCAAACGTCAACAGCCTGGAGCCCATATGTTTCACCATTTCAGTCAGCCATCACGCGCACCAAGGCCTCTGAGAACTGCCACTAACGCCGGGCGCCGCCAAGCCGTGTCTATTTGTCCTCCACAACAGCTGTGCGTGTCGCCACACTTCATGGCGTCACGCACATGACGTCACCACAGCCGGTAGCCCACACCGCCGTCACGTCACGTGACCTCACGCCGCGGTCACGTGACCGTCGGGAGCCGTCTCCGCGACTGCTGGGGACACGGCTGTGACGACGGCGACAAAACTAGCGCAGGGTCGCCGGACGTGGCGCCCCCTCCCCCTTCGTGACGTCACGGATGGGTGGTCACCCGGCCCTGGGTGGGTCCCGGCGTGTTCAACAGGTGGCAGACACGCCCCCCCCCCACACACACACACACATACACACTGGGTCTCCGATGACCGTGAGAGAGCTGGGACGGCCCCCTCCTTAGCTACCGGCCGCAAACTGTCACTTGGGAAATGACTCGTGGCTAGAATTAATGGCACGCTAGACGCTACGCAGTCACCCTGACTCATTCGATTAGGTCATCAAACACTATTAGACGTCGCTCCCGATTTCCGCCCTTATAATGACATTTTCGGGAGTGTGTAGATAGACGCACTGATGGCTTGAAGACGTTATTAGTAGCAAAGCTTCTCGTTCACTAATCACATTTGAGCCTGCCACTAATAGGGTTAATCGATTTCGATAAACAAAGCTTTGTTTAGGACTACCTGTTTGTTCAGGACTACCTTTTAGGACCTACCTGAACTTTGTACCTATATCAAACGTTTTGCATAATAACACAAAAGCGCAAAGCAGCCCAAAAGCACTCCGAACTATCTAACTGCAAAGTCAAAATTTGACAGCGTCGTCGAAAACCTATATGTATGTCCACGATCCACTGCAAGCAGTTCGTGACAGACACTATATTCCTGTTTACCCCATCTATGAAATGTGAAATGTGCATGCAGCCATGGCAGTTTGTTCTCCCGGCTGAGTTCATTTGCGGGGCCTTTCGTTCCGTCTCAGCGCCTGTTTCGGTCGTTACTGAAGGCAGGCATGGTGACCTGACCCCTCGAGGTCGGACGACCTCTTCGGTCCCGCCCGCCTGCGGTCTGTACACAAACCACCGAAAAAAAATCATCGACGGTTATAAACAATGACACGTGGCATAGTTCATTGATGCATGTCAACCGATTGGTCGTCCCTGTGATAAATGACATGGAAACTCTTAAACTATCGTTTTTTCGGTTCAAGAAGTTAGCAATGAAATAAAAATTGTATTTTTAAGCGCGTAACAAATAGCATATTACGTCACGTAACGGACATTTGAAGAAGCTAGCAAGAAGCATAATTTTTCATTGTAGCCACAGAAATAAAATATTGTTTATTATCTTCAATTCAATATTGCTAATGCATTCCCGCTTCTAAATCTGCTAATACAGCGATTCAAGGTCTGATTGTGGTGGTCCTGCCTGTATAACTCTAACGGACTTGTCCCGTCTCCCATTGGGCACTCGCGGATCCAACTTCCACCCTCCATTGCCTACCAAGGCCTTCCGTCACTATTGCCCAACGCCGGCTGTGATTATAGCGGACCACAGCCTGCCCCCCCCCCCCCCCGGAGGGGACCACCCATGTTTCCTGTTCCGGTCTCCCAGCTGCTGTGCGTCCGTTCCGGTCTCTCATACAGACCGCCCGCCCGGCGATACGGTTATCCCTGGGAGTGTGCCATAGCGGTGGAGTGTGCGGCACACCGTGCACTGTGTAGTGTGCATTGTGCACTGTGCCATGGGCGGGGAGACGGATCCGCGTCGGCCGTCGGAGCTGGACGGAAGGAGCAGAGCGGGAGCTGATCAGAGGGTTTGACGTCCCGAATCAAGGGAGCTAGCGTCCCTTCAGGGAGGCGCTCCTGCCCAAAGCGGAGTTTTAACCCGCGCCCCGTAGGCTACCGGCGAACCTACCACCCGTAGGGGGGGGGGGGGCGTTTCGGCCCCCTCCCTAAGATCTCGGAAAGTTACCGGCCGATTTTCAAAATTCAAACGGCGTTTGATAGCCCTACCCGGGAACTACCTTGTGACCAAATTTCATTGACTTAGGTCAAACCGATGACGTCACAGGTCAGGTCAAAGGTCAGATTTTCACCGTTCACAGGCAATTCAAGAAATGTGCTGTGAAATCGAGTAAATTGGTAATTTATTGAAAACCATCGATGGTATATTGTTCGTCAAACACATACTTTGCTATCTGAGGTCACTGATACCAGGTCAGGTCACAGCGAGGTCAGGTCACCGGGGGTCACAATATGAATGTGTCGTGTGATACATGTTTTATGGTCCATTTTACATGACAAATGCGATTATGTGGGTTAGGCAGCCTTTGGGGCCAGCCTAGGTCACGTTTTGGTGAAGGTCAGGTCAAGGTCAGGTCAAATTAGGTCAAATTTCAAAGTTGATATTTTTGCATAAAATGGGTATCCATTCGATGCAGCTCGTCACGGGGAGTCTAATGGTGGTCTTTGTTTTGCTCTACGAGTTCTAGAATGGCCAAAAATTGAGTTTGAAAATTTGACGTCATCATTTTTGAACAGTTTTTTTCGCTATAGCTTGGCCAAAAAACGAGGTATCGATCTGAAATTTGGTATGTAGATAGAAGACAGTAGGTACTATCACATATATTCCGGTTTTTTCGAAACTCAAAAAACTTTTTGGATTTTTTGGCTAATATATCCAAAAAAATGCTTTTTTGATTTTTGGGGATCAAAACTCAAAAATTTCAAAAATCCGCGATAGCAGTTTTGTAGCCCTGTCAATTCTACACCTTTTATGTCTTCATCATTTTTCTGTATCTTCAAAGCTGTAGGCCTGACAGGTCTTCTCGCGAAGGTCTTTTTTCGGTCGAAAATGACAGAACATGACGTCACTCTGACGTCATTTGTGGCCAACCTATCACCGCCTCTGGAAAAATTTTTGGTCACAATGTGTAAAATTGATGCCCGGAGGGGTCCTGAAAGTTTGGTGGCGATATCTTTAGCCGTTTAGGAGATATCGACCGAAAAGGACAGGGGGGCCGTTTCGGCCCCCCCTACGGGGCGCGGGTTAAGCTCGTATACGAATGACTGAAGCCGCTCGACCGCCACCCAACGTCACTACACCTACCCTCGACCTCGGAAACGGCTCTCCGAACAACAATCACAGGTCGATTATTGGTTTGCGGTTATGTTTTGACTGCCACGCCCCAATTCCTTTATTGTACGAACGGCAATCAGAATGGTTGAATGGTGTTACGCTGCATTCTTCCTCTGAACAGCTGGTGTGGTTATTGTTGTATGACTGTTTAGCGGTTTTACATTCAAACCGGCCCACATGGTAAAATATATTAGTTTTGCTAGGCGAGGGGTGTAGTTACATTATTCTATTGTAAGGCATGTAGAAACATAGATGCCGTATGTAAATCCTTAGTTTTTTTCAGTTTCCGTAATTTGAATCAACAATCGATCTTCCTCTGGACAAAACGGATGGTAGATAATAGACATCGCGGCCATAAAAACCGCTCGTCTCCTGCGATCCGACGAGGCTGACCTGTTCCCATCCGCCACCTTTTTTCCTCCCCCGCCTCCTCACGGGTCATCGAACGCACCCCCCACACCTACCCTCACCGGTCGCGGGACGCGGTATCACCCTCCCGGCCCATTTGTCTCTGAAGCGATACGTGTCAGCGCGATAAGCCACCCAGGCGCACACCATCCGTCCATCAGGCCGCGCGAGGTGACGGTAGGTTGTAACCTGGGGTGATTGTCCCTCCGTGAGATACTGTGCTGCGACCGGTAAACACACAAACCTGCCGGGCCTGACACCAGACGCGTACGAACGGCTGGGAGGGGTGGTTCAACACGAGACAGTGACTGATGGCGACAGAAATAATGGAAATGGGAAAGGAAGAGGAACTTACTGTTTGAAAATTATCTTCAAGGCTATCAGACGGGTACTTCATTTACGTTCTTGTAGATGACAAAAAAAGTAATAGATTAACGTTTTATTAACACTCTTCTCGTGTGGCTAGCTATCCGAAATTACAAAAAGATGTTCGTTTGATGGGATTCCAAGTCTTCGACAATCACTTTGGAGCATTGATCCATGTATGCGTGACTGAATGATAAAACGGGTAGAGGAACTCTCACGGTCGCAGCTCCTAACCAATAAACCCTAGCGAAGTGATGACTGATGGTCTACCCACACGCCTCCCACCACCAACCCTAATTTCAAATTTGACAGCGTGTGTTCTCCGGCAGACCCGTCGTCTGAGCACGTGACCTACCACGGCTCGGGGGAGGCTCTGGAGCACGGCGGCGAGTCTAACGACACCGGAGGCGGCATTACCATCACCGAGGACCACCACCACAAGTGAGGACGACACCGTCTAGAAGGGGAAGGATCGGGACGGTCGGGAGGTCTGGGATAGGGTCGGGAGTGGTGGGACAGGGTCAGGAACGGTCGAGCAAGTTTAGGAACGGGTCGGGCATGCGTCAGGCAGGTGTGTCTAGGGATGGGCTGGGTGAGGAAGAGCGAGAAAGGTCTGACAAGTTTTGGCAGGGTGAGATAGGGTTGGGACAGGTTTTGGGACTTCAGAGGTTTGGACAGTGTTGGCCAGGACTGGGAAGGTTGGACAGGGTCAGGTTATAGTCGGAACAGCTTCGGGATAGGGACAAGCGGGGTTTGGCGTTGGGCAGGGTTAGACAGGGTCGGACAATTAGGGCTGAAAACTGATCAAGCGAAACGAAAGTGCGACCATTTTGTCACGTGATGGTGGCTAGTTGGCACGAGTACGGACCCATTCGCGCACTCAAACAATTTGATTATGTGAAACAAAGGAATCAGCGTTGAAGTTATGTTCAACACTGTCGAGGATAAATCACGTCAAAACTTGCAGTTGTATCCACTATCATCTCGTGTTATCGATAATCCTATGTTTGTTCGCCGATCACATTCCCGGCGCTCCCTCAATACGCGCTGACGGGCGGCACATATACCTGCCGCGGCGGCTCCTCTCAGTCAAGCCGCCGGACTGTGTGTCGGCCGGCTCTGATATGTTGTGTCGGCGCCGGCGGTATAGTGCTCGTTAGTGCGACCATCACGGTCGGAGGAGGGTGGGAGGCAGACGTTCCGCTCGGCTGGATAAGCCACAGAGCTGAAACGGAGCCGGTTGTATCACCCTGACCCGGGCCGTCAAAGGATGCCATCTGTGGTCCGGTCTGGTGGCGGACCTTGTCGCTTTTAAACCATCTGCGCTTGTTTTGACACTTCTTTAGTAGCCATACAAAAACGCGACCTATATTTTTGGGTGTTGCTTCTGTCAACTGCTATAAAAATGGCCTTTAAAGACACAATGTCTTTGGGAAAAACGATACGGAAAAAGAAAATAAGATCGAAATTATTCCCATATCTGGCACCAGTAACCGATGAGATTGTGAAGACCAAGTGCCTTCAAGTCAAAGATCTGACCCCGCTAGCGTGAGCCCACCCTACCTCAGGCTGAACATCTGATCTTGCCACAAACCACTGACCTGACCCGCCCCGCCTCAGGTCACACCACCCTCACGTGGCGCACGACGGCCAGTACACGTACTGCGTGGAGCGGGCGCCGCTGCACGAGAGCCACGGCATCCACGTGGCCTCGTGGCGCTGGGACGAGGTGCGGCCCTACTACGCCATCACCCTGTTCATCGTCATCGCTGGCCTCGCCAAACTCGGTAGGTAGCCGTGTGTCGCCGCCAAACTCGGTAGGTCGCCGTGTGTCGCCGCCAAACTCGGTAAGTCGTCGTGTGTCGCCGCCAAACTCGGTAAGTCGCCGTGTGTCGCCGCCAAACTCGGTAGGTCGCCGTGTGTCAGCCGCCAAACTCGGTAGGTCGCCGTGTGTCAGCCGCCGCCAAACTCGGTAGGTAGCCGTGTGTCGCCGTCAAACTCGGTAGGTAGCCGTGTGACAGCCGCCGTGGGTCACGCAGAGGTCGGTAAAGGTGGGCTTGGTAACCCAAAATGGACAAAAGCTTTGCTTATTCAAGCTATTTAGTCAAATATGCGTGTGCTTCTCAGTTCTCTGTAACGTATACGGTTGACTTTAAAGGGATCCTCCCACCTTCAAAAAAGTTAATGAATTGGTGTGAAAGTGATGTCGCTCGGTTCAGAAAGAGCAAAAACGAATTTCTACCAAATTTCACCGAAAAATATTCACCGGTTTTCAAGATGTTAGACTTTTACTTTTGTTTACTTTTTTGGCATCTCCGCTGTTCCTAGCGACTTTATTTTAGAAGTGCGGCGTTTGCGGCAGATGTTGCGCGCAAATAGCATATACCACCACTGCTTCACAAAGATGTTAGTATAAGGTTTTAAAATCGTTAGACCTCCGCTGACGTCACAAATTCTAAGGGGGTATACCAATCCATTAGCCCCTTAGAATCCGAAAACTGCAAGTTTGAAATTCCATATCTCCGAATTAAAACATTTTTCGATGTTGTGAGTGCCCAAACCGGCATTTGCAGGCCATGGCCACCAATTTGGCTGTCTCAACTCAAAACTAATGTTAATGTGGGATGGTCACTTTAAGGGCAAAGTAACATATCTTATTTTTCATCCTATTCATTACAACAGCTATCAGATTTCGTGTTTTCTGGGGAAGTTGCAAACATCTTTCACTTTATTATATTTTCAAATATGCCTTCACTCTCCAGTTGAAACTCACAACATCTTACCGGATCTATCAGCCTGTTCTGCTATAAAACAGCCTTCCCCTTCCCTACCCGGATGCAGCTCCGGCCATTTGCAGACGCATCAGTCGCCAAGCCGCCCGAGCTATTAAACACACTAAGCCCGGCTTAAGCCGCGCGTAGAGTGTTTCGCGTTCTGCTTGGATGGATTTCGAGAACCGCACTTGGTACTCGGAGCCACGTCTATGCCTTCCGCGTATTTATCCTGCTGTCTTACCATTCACAATGACCCTGAATGTCTCGGTGGGCCTGGGTGTCTCTGTAACTCCGGGCAGTTATATGTATAGGTATCCTGGAAATCCCTGCGGTCATGGACTTCCCCTACATCCTTCTGGTCTTTCGCAACTTGATATCCCTGGCCACTCCTCGATCCTGGAGATCTCGGTTCTGTTATATCTCGGTTTCGACTAATCGGTTTTGGTTTTGATCCCGGCACGTTTCGGAATTTTGAAATCTGTATAGGGGAGAGTGGGGCAAAGCGGCCACCGGGGGCAAAGCGGCCACCCATCGTTTTAGCCCTTCATAGCTGGCGTCAGTTCCAATTTATGGTTTCCAATTTTACTGTATGCCTGGCCTATTCAAATACATTAGCCAGAGGGGTGTGGTAATAACTGGTGTAAGCAAATTGACCACGGTCAAAAATGCATTACCAGAATACACTACAGCCAACATTTTGGGATGGTCTCGTTCCTAAGTCGGCTAAGAGCTTCGGTCCAGAAAATAAATTTATCGTTGGCATACAGTAAAATACATACCAAACTCGGCCGGTGATAAATTTTCAAGACCTCAGTCCTTACTGATTTTTGAACTCGGCCTTCGGCCTCGTTCAAAAATCCAGTAAGGACCTCGGTCTTGAAAATTTATTTACACCGGCCTCGTTCAGTATTATATAATACTTCTCTTCACGGTCGTTCGAATGAGCCAGACCGGGGTTTCAGGCCCATCACCATTGTTCTGTGAAACACGGAAAAGCATTTCTTGCCAGGTTACCAACTATAACCAACTATTTTTACAATTTGTAAATGTTATGTTATTCCATAACCGTTTGGAATTTTTATAAGCGTTCTTGTCCATGTATTGCATGGTTATCGTACATGTATTCTACCAATTTTAATGCTTTTTACCCCACTAATAGCTAAGCTGGAATATTTTTGTCTTGGACGGTATGCGCGGGGCAAAGTGGCCGGGGCAAAGTGGCCACCCCCCAATTGGCCATAAGTTGCTTCCATCTGGATAAAAAGCATTATTTATATTCAAATGTGTCGTCATGCATTCATCTTGGCCACTTTTCAGTTGCATGAGTTACCAGATAATGCAATTAAATGTTTATTTTCATGAAAATCCTTTCTTTGTTTACCTACAGGTGGAAGATGATAAAGTTAACATCCATCCTCGCTTAACCTTGTCACCATCAAATACCCTAGTCGTACACGAGGCAACTATTTTGTTTCTCATATCGGGACTTAAGAAGACGCCGGTGGCCGCTTTGCCCCAGGGTATGGGGCAAAGTGGCCAATATGCATAGGTTTAAAGTTTTGTCAATATCTTTCGTATGTGAACGCCTTTGGAAATAAAATGCAGTTGAAATAAAAGGCAACTTAATAGGGATCACATTGGTATAGAAAGAAATAAGAATATATCCAAGTTTAAAAATCAAGCGTTGGCATCGTGAGAAGCGTTAGGGTGGCCGCTTTGCCCCACTCTCCCCTACCTATACCTCGCGCATTTTAGAGCTCTGACTGTGGTATTGGGCAATAGGTATAGCCCAGGTTTTAGTGACTTGGGTAATTAATGTATGTATGCCACTGTTGAGTCCATTTTCGTGTTTAGCATATTTTTGCATCAAATACCTTACACAAATTGTTGTTGATGTTACACTGTAAACGTTCTGTACCAACAGTTACTACTTTTTTGACAGGCTTTCATCACGCCCATTTCCTGTCTTCACGGGTTCCCGAGTCATGGTAAGTGAAAACAATGATAATGCATGCACTTATTAGTGAAACTTGCAGCAGAGTTAGTGAGCGTTATATCTTTTCAAGTGTGCATAGGTATATTTTAATTCATGGTCACCGTATCAGTAGCTATCTCGTCATGGGTGTTCCCGAGAAACTTAGCGTCTTATATCGATTTGCATGTGCGGCTTTCGCACTGTCGTATAGTTAGAAAGTTTTGGTTAGCGCCACCTACAGCCGGTTGAATCCACGACACACAATCTCAAGAGAAAGCAGACCTCACCTTTCCATTGCTCGTCCCCGTTGGATGAAGAGACACGTGGGTTAAGGGGAAGGAGACTCGCAGAGTCCACTCAGTCCCCGTGCTCCGGCGCTCCGGCAGTGAACATCCTCGGTCAGTTTGACCTCAAGCCCCTCTGAATCCGCCCATAAAACGGGATTAGCCGCCGAGATCGGGCTGTCGTCTGCCAGCCTGCAGTGGGCGCCGCGCTAGGGGCTCCGAGAGAGCTGCAGCAGCTGTTGACCTCGACTGGTGGGACCTTTGACCTCTGACCTGTGACCCGGGTCAAGTCAGAGGAATGTCCTGTGTTCTGACTGGTTGGACTAGTTACCCACACAGCTCGCTACTCATTGCAGAGATTTATCATGTTTGAGGCCTGGATAATGGAGGCACCATGTTTTTATTATTTTGTTGTTTGTTTGGTGCCTGTTCGCTGGCTTGGTAGTAAAGAAGCAAGTGAAGTTCGTTATCTGATAGCTTTGTGTTGCTACCTTCTAAAGTCTAAATATTTTCTTTTCTCTGTTAAAAGCATGTCGCCGCTTCAGTTATTTCAGTTTGTCCATTCTCCTGGATGTCGTTTTATGTAGTTGTTTAAGTTTGCTCATTCTTCTTGGTGTCGTTTTATTTGTTTCAGTTTGCTCATTCTGCTTGGTACCATCATGGGGACGCTCACCTATCATTTCAGACACCTGTGAGTATGAAGCGCAGCTTTATTCATCCGTTTAAAATCATGCATGCTTATAGAAAAAAAGTATTGTATGCCTACCTACATATATGCACTTGTATGATTTGCTGAGCATTGTAGACTTCCCTTTTATTTTTATTGATTGTTGATTTACATTTTTATCGATTATTTTTTTACTACTTATTTATTGTTTATTTATGATTTGTTATTTATTATCTATATTTATTCATAAGTTATCTATAATCTATTTGCATTATATTATATGAAAATATAACAATACTATAACATAATATTCTACAAGGATTATTTCAGCGGTAAAAGTAAGTACGGTGCTGGGAAGTGCACATCCGCACACTCGGTCACTCGTGCATTCAGTTCACTGTTCACCCGCCCTGCCAGCTGCCATATCCTCACTGCTCACCTGTGCTGTCTGCTGCCATATCCTCACTGCTCAGTGCTCACCTGGAGCTCTCGGCTGCCTACGCTGTCACTGTTCACCCGCTTATGTCGCGCACCGTTTTCACAGCTTTAAACTCGTAACACACTCTTTTACAGCGGTTGTTTCTCATTGAAATTATATTTTTCGTCATTTATAGTTATTTCCGAAACTATCGGATAAAGGTATTCGTTGTGGTTAACAATTAAAACGGAAGCATTTCTTGGAAAGAAAATCGCATGTCTGGTGTTGTGATTGAATGATAATTTGGTAAGCAAACGCATTTAATTGCGATAAGGTCGCAAGTGCGAAAACGTCTGCTGACAGATTCTGACAGCAGCATCAGCTCAGACTCAGGGTTTATTATTTTGGCATAAGTTTACTGACATTAAATCACATATTTTTCGTTGCAATTCGCTGGCTCATTATAGCAAACAATGTTGATCTGTAAACTTATTGGTTACAAAAAAAAATTAGCATTTCAGTAGCCAATGTGATGTGACCTGTGAGTAACCGTGTGTGACCCGTGGCGTGGCCTCGTGTGACCCCGTGTGACCTGTGGTGTGACGTGCGCGGCAGGCCCGAATCAGACCCAACTGACAGGGCCTGGGGAAAGGCCTTCTCACCATCGTAAGTGCATTTGCACGAATTCCTTCTCTTACCTTGCTGTTATTTCGGAAGGCTCACATCGGCATTTTTAGATCTCGTGGACGCTGTATTGAACGCGGTCATACCTTAGACCTAATAGTTTTGACTTGAATAACCCATAACACGGTCTCGGTTGCGGAGGCGGAGAAGAGGTTTGGTAGTCCGGTTTCAGTAATCCATTGACCTGTCTGGTTAGATTAGTGAGATAGATTTGGAACGACGAGGCCGGCCTGTGTTTGAAAAAGCGTGAAAGGCGCCATGGTCTGATATGGGACGGGGTGGATATGCGGCTCGTCTTCCTTAGTGCGTGACATATGACCACTTCGGTGCATCCTTTTTGGTGAATGCGAGCATCGAATGTCCAGTCAAGGTGATGTGCATTGTGCAATGTGCATGCTTCCGAGTTGGCAGTCGGTGAGGTTTGTAGCCCGCGGAAAGTTCATGCGTCTGATGAGGTGTGGTTTGTTAATCAGTAGAAGCTGCACGTGTAATGGTTAGCAAATGCATGTACTGGACCAAAAACCTGCAAGTGGTTTGGAAATGTTGCAGTTATATGTGGAAAATCATGTTATTAATTTTAATGCAAGCATATAGATTATGGACTGCGTTGTCCATAACCGGAAAATGATAAAACTTCTATGCTTTTTTTGCCCTCTAAAGCCAGAAACATGAATTGTTACAGTCCCAAACGATTGTTTGCATACGATAGTTTTCTTATTGCGCTTCTTCAAATTATAAAAATTCGACCAGAATAAGCTGTAATACAAAAATATAAGTCATTACATATTGCTGGAACATATACAAAAGCACGTCCGCAGTAATTACGTCGAGGTACTCGAATGATGTCTTCAGACCATGTTAACATTCTAAAAACTGATCCATTTCATGTTCCAAAATCAGTATTTCTGTGTTTCACCCGTGTGAGCCCTCGCTGGTTCCTCGGGCACCATTCTGACGGCGCTGATTCGCCCGGCGCTCTGGCAGAACGCACGTGGAGAAGTTTCCCGACATCCGCCTGCCGTCGGGGGGACCGATGATCGGCGCCTGTCAGACGGAGCGCAGCGCCTTCCTGCCCAACTTCGACTCGCACCTCTTTTCTTGGTGCTGCTGCCGCCGTGAGTATCAACACGTTATCGTCAATCGCGACTTTTGAATCGTTAAGCAGCGACGTTAAGTTAAAAACGGACATGGGACAGGATGCATTCAGTGCATTTTAGAGTCACATGTCCCTTAATTGGCACATCTCTCTCTCTCTCTCTCTCTCTCTCTCTCTCTCTCTCTCTCTCTCTCTCTCTCTCTCTCCTCTCTCTCTCTCTCTCTCTCTCTCTCTCTCTCTCTCTCTCTCTCTCCTCTCTCTCTCTCTCTCTCTCTCTCCTCTCTCTCTCTCTCTCTCTCACTCTCTCTCTCTCCATCTCTCTCCCTCCCTCTCTCTTTCTCTTTTTTTTTCTCTCTCTCTCTCTCTCCTCTCGTTAGTTTTAAATAGCTGCTGACCAATGCATCGATAAATAAATTTAACACCGAAGCTAATATTATTATAGTAGCACAAAAATGGTGTTA